>NC_142157.1:4118750-4291666 GCF_024610735.1 Ursus americanus | reverse complement strand
TATGGCTTTTGTAGATTTACCTTATATCCTGTGATTTTGATAAATTCAATTATGAGTTCTAATGGTTTTCTCATAGATTCTTTGGGGCTTTCCACCTAAACAATCATATCTCTGTGAGTGTGGAGAAGTCTTGTTTTTTCTTTTCAAATCTGTTTGTTTTGGTTCATTTTTACACTTGTTATGACTTTCGGCATGATGTCAAATAAGAATGTGAGTTGACATCTTTGCCTTGTTCTTGATTTTATGAAGTCAATGGTAGGGTTTGTTTGTTTTGTTTTGTCTTTGTACATGCTCTTGATGTTAAGGAGATTCACTCCAACTCTTAGTTTACTATTTCTCATAAATGGATACTGACTTTTGTCAAAAGCTTTTTCTCCATTGATGGATTGTTCATTTAGCTTTTATTCTTTAGTTTACCAATATTAAACTACATTGATTTTTATGTTAAACTAGACTTGGATTCCCAAGATAAACTCAACTTAGTCATGATGGACACTCTTTTGCTATATGTTGCTGACTTTGATTTGCTATTGTTTTGTTGAAGATTTTTGTGTCTGTGTTCATGAAGAATATTTATTAGAAGTTTTCTTGTAATGTCTTTGGTAGATTTTGGTATTAGGATAATGCTGGCATTATAAAATAAATTGGAAATTTTCATTTTCTTGTCTAATTTCTGGAAATGATTGTGTAGAATTTATATTAATTTTTCCTTAAACGTTTTGTACAATTCACCAGTGACACCACTTAGCACTGGAGGATTTTTTATGTTTTTGTTTCTTAGTGGGAAAAATTTTAACTTATATTTCAATTTATATAATAAGTCTTTCAGATTATCTGTTTCTTCTTAAGTAAATTTTGGTATTTTATATCATTGAAGGAACTCATTTATTTCATCTAAGTTATCTAATTGTCTAATTTTCAGGCATGGAGCTGGTCTCAGCATTCTCTTACTAGTCCTTTGTCTCTAGTGTCTATAGTGATATTACTTCTGTCATTTTTGGTATTGGTAATTTGTATCTTCTGTATTTCTTGAATAGTCTAGCTAGAAGTTTATTATTTATATTGTTATTTTTAAACAACCAGATTTTGGATGCATCTTTAAATTATTTTTTCTATTTTATTAATTTATGCTCTATTACATGTTGTTTTCTTACTTTTGCTTGCTCTGGATTCATTTTACTCATCTTTTTCTACTAACTTAAAATGGAAGCTTGTTTTATTGATTTGAGACTTTTTTCTACTATAATAATATAATGTTACAGATCTTTCTCTATGCACTTTTTTAGATGCATCCCACAAAACTTTTTTATTGTTGTTGAGATAATATAGTACTTATTTTGAAAATTAGGCCAGGAATAACCCCAGTTTTGGAATAGAGGGTTATAACTTTTCAACCTACTAAACTAATTTTTTAAAAAAGAAATGTCCCACAAGGACTTTTATTGTAATATCATTCACAGTCTAGCCTCAGATCATATTACATGTAATAGAGAAATCCACTTGCCAAGTTTTGGTTGTGTCTTGAAATAAACTTGCATATCTTCACTCTAAGACATTTTGCCATCTGTTCTTCCATGAGGTACTATGGGATGGCATAGCAGAATCTTGCCCCAGTCAGAAACTTGATGGTTTCTGACATTTTTCCAAGATCTTTTTCAGAAAGTTAGGGAGGATCTGCCATCGCAATATCAACACTACTTGCAGTAATTTTTTGAGGGTAAATCCAATGGATCATTATAATTGTAGAAAATAAACTCTTCTGTACCTAATGCAAATTTTTTGACATACTGAAAGATATATAGAGAAAAGTCTTCTCTCTGTTTCTGGTAAACACTTGGGGCATTTACACATGCTATTCTGCTACTTTTTCTAGTTAGCTATACAACTGTTTCCTCTGTAAACTTTAATATGTTTTCCTGACTATACCAAAGCTGGCTCAATTGGTTCTTGAAGCTAGGGGTCTGAAATCAAGGAGTAAACAGGATTAGTTCCTTCTGGAAGCTGTGAGTGAGAAACCATTCCATGTGTTTCTCCTTGCTTCTAGTGGTTGTTGGTAATCCTTGGCATTTCTTGGTTTGTAGGCGCATCACTCTATCTGTACCTCCAACTTCACATCACCTTCTTCTCCCTCTGTGTCCCCTTTGTGTCTGTGTCTATGTCAAATTTTGACACATTGTAATTTCATTTTCATTCTGCACAAGATATTTTCTGATTTTCACATATTTAGGATATTTATCTGAAACCTTTTTGTAACCAATTTCTAGTTTATTTGTTATGGTATTTGCAGCATTTTTATGTTTATAATATTAACATGTAATCTTACATTTTTATTTGGAATTTTATTTACTCATCCTTTTTTTCAGTCCTTATTTTTTCCTCTTGACTTTGTTTGGGAATTGTCATTTTTTTTCTGAATTTGTTTTTTCATAATATAATTTCTTTTAAATTCTTTTGATCATTGCTATTGAAATTGTAATATGCATATTTTATAATGTCTAAAATTAATAGAATTTTTACTCTTTCCTTGAACAATAAAAGGACCTTAAGATACTTTAATTCTGGTCACCATTCTTTTTCCAGTTCTATACAGTAATGTTATCCAGACTTAAACTCTGGAGATATTTTTTTTTTTAATCCAACCAGTTCAACATTAATAGAATTGATTTATAAAACCATTATTTGTTTATTCTTACCTACATGTTAAATAATTTAATTTATTGGCAGTTCCTTCTAAAATCCAAGAATTTCCTTCCAAGGTTATTTTTACTCCTTATTTTTATCCCTTACATATTCTTTTAGTGAGGGTCTGTAGGTGATTGTTGTTTTCAAAGGGTCCCTCGTAAGTTGTGCACTTTTTCGCTGTCCATATTCTGACAGTTGAGAAAGACATTTGGATGGGTATAAAAGGACACAATATTTTCTTCACTAACTAGAGAGGCTATCTAACAGTGGGCAGAGGTGATGTCTTTAGAGGAGCTGAACAAAAGATATGCTTTCGGTGGGTAGCTCATTCCTAAGCAATAAAAGAGATTCACTCTGTAAAGATGTCTCTATTAAATTTTCCGGAATTTTCTTGATTAAAGGGATAGATGGAGGTCTAGATTTGCACTACTTTATATCTCTTTGGAGGAAGCTCTTGTGAGTGACATGTCACGACAGAGCAATAAAGTTCCCCATTAATAAGTTTCTTCTTAGTTTTAGAATAATTGTGTTTTAAGAATACAACTCTTGATTGATATTTGTTTTCTTTTAATATGTGGAAGATATTTTACCACTATCTTTTGTCTTTTATTACTGCTGTTGAGAAGTAGGTAATCAATTTTTTTTTCCAGTTCATTGTAGGTAAACTGTGTTTTTCCTCTGGATACTTTAAAAATCTTATTTTTGTCTTTCATGGTTTTCACCTAGACTAAAACATTCTAAATGTTTACATCCTGCTATTTATCCTGTTATTAATACTTTCAATATTCTATAGGAGAATATATGTCTTTCTTAAATTCTGGATAAGTTTCAGACATTATTCCATGTTATTTATTCCTCATTCATCAACACAAAGCTCCATTTTTCTTTATCATTCCTTTATGTTTTCTATCCTTTTTTGCTTTTGGTGTTATATTACATGCAGTCTTCCAGTTTTTAACTTCTTGTTTATTAAACCTTCCTTTAATTGTATCTAATTAGCAATTCAACTTTTATTTTAGTTTTAAATTTCACTGTGTCTGTATACACACACACACACATACACACACACACACACACACACACACACGTAATTTATAGACCGTCTATTTGTTTTGATGTTTTTAGTAATTTTGATATTTTAAGTCTTTTTCTTATGAATTTTCAGTTTGAGCAGGATTCGGTGGGGATATCTCATCTCCATTTCACCTGACATTGACTGGGTCAACTCAGCTATGGTGGTAGTCTCTGTTTATTTTTTGGCCATAGATTTTTTTCTCTGCATAGGTGTCTCCATAGGGCAGCTTGACTTCCTGAGTGTTAGGTCTCAATTTTAAGAAAGAGTGTGTGAAGGTATAGAAAGTGAAAGTTCCTAGTTTTGCAAGGCCTGGGTCCAGACACTAGGACATTATCACCTCCACTGGTTAAGTAATCAGAGCTCAAATTCCAGAAGACTTTAATTCCACCTCTCAAAAGGAGAAGTCAAAGAACTTTGAGGACATGTTTCAAGTCTCCACAGATGCACCGATATGATACTATTCATTCTGGACTTTGAAAATCAGAGAAATACAGAGTAAAGGAAGCTTTTTTAGAAACTTCAAATGGACAGTTAGAATTGTGAAAAATAGCACTGTTGTCTGAAATAACGATCCTGGTGGTTCACTTTGGGCTACATAAATAATGACCAACGTACATAATTCTATGTAACGTTATCTCTGCCAGAGTACTCCTCCCCCCTTTTCTGCCTTATGTGATAGTCTACTGTTTTTAAGCATAACAAATGTTTATACACATGTATAAAAATATTTTACTTTTGTTTCTTCAAGAACATTTCAGCATTCCTAGGAACTCAGTGAATATATGCTGATTGGTTGGAGAAATGCAGACAGCAAGCACAGACAGGAAACACAACCTTTCAAAAAAGAGATCCATTGTTGAATGAGTGAAATAGCAATAAATACAATTTGACAGTAAAGCTCATTTTTGTCATGAAATACTTACAAAATTTCCTATAAACTTGCCACTAGAACTCTTTGATACTTAAGAGTACTATTAAAAAATTTAGGAAGTGTGGTTTCTCCCAGGCAGCCATTTTAAGGCCTTAGGAATGAATGCTTTTATGTTCAGATGAAATTTTCTAATTTCATTCTAGTCTGCCTTCTCTTACAATACAGCCTCTTGAGTTGGGAGTTCAAGTGCTAAATTTCATCTTGAGCTTCATGTTTTCACTAAGTTTAAAGATGGCTTTACAGTTGTCCTGCTGACAGGGCTGCAGAGACACAATTATAAAAAGGCAGTCAGTTGGTTGCGTGATCAGGGAAAGCAAAACAGGGCTTTAGTGCAATTTAAAGCTGAGCATCCTGGAAAGAGCTCTCTGGAAATGACTTCTAAATAGGTTCCAACAGGGCTCCAGTCAAATGATGACAAAAATCTTTTAAGTCCCAAATATGTGCAAATGAATCCCAATTTGGCTTTGAATTATGCTTTTCCTTTTATTTGATTCATTTTGAAAGTCAGCATAGTGTCATCTTTGTTTCTTTCAGAAGCAGCAAATGCATCTAAACTTGGACATATGGAAGTATTACGCTTCTGGTGGATGAATTAATCCCCCCAAAGCTTGAAAACTTAAAAGCCAAACTTTTGGCATATTTTCAGCTAGACTCTGAGGCATCAGACTAAGCGGATCTTAATTTAAATGCATGGATATAAATCTAACAGAGAAGGCTATTTATGCATATTATAAATTATTGGTGAATAGTGCATGAATACAGTCTGAATTGTCCATTGAAAACCCACATTCAGGTATTGAGAGTGAAGTACTATGGCTTGCTATGTATTCACTGCCTAAGCATTCTTTTTCCATGGGAGAAGAAACACATTTCTGTATGCTAATTTAACCAGGTAGAAAATTATTTTGCAGACACTGACATACGAAGGCTGTTTCTCCATACACAATGACATCACTGTTCAAGTATTGTTTTATTTGAGTTTTATTTAGCCTCTTTCACGCTGATTTTCTTACATAATTTTTTGCTAATCTAATATCTTAAACTGATCATGTTTAAGATAAAAGTTTCTCCCGTTTCTCAACCTCTTACTTAAGTTAGAACACCCGGAGACTGGCTTTGACTTTCCCTTCTTTCTCTACTTTCAACTATGCATCCCAAATCCTTTTGACTTTACCTCCTAAGTGTTTTTAAAATCAATCATTCATTATCAGTTTCTTCTGCCACTGACCTAGTTCAGCCTATTCTCATCTTTTGCTTAGATCAATGCAACAGGCTTCTTGCACGTCTCCTGGCTTCTAGATTCTCCTTAGCTTTTTAAAAATATCCTTCCCACTGTGCTGAGCAGTTACCTTTTAAAAATACGAATCTATTCACATCACATTCATTTATAAATGCATTGGGATTTCCTATTGAATACTACAGAATAAAGTCTAAGCTGCCTAGGCTAGCTCAAATCTTTCCAGTCCTACTCGCTGCCACCTTCAACTATGCACCATCCCATGTAGATTATTTGCAATTTTCCACACATGTGATTTGGCTCATGTTCCTTCTTCTGCTTGGCATTGTATCTCAATTCTGTCCTATTTGACAGTGTCCTATTCATCTCTCAAGTTTAAACTTCAAGTCACCTTATTTCAAAGTCTTCTTTGAAGTAAAACAAGCTATTCTAATTTTAGCTATTTCTTTCTTTTTATGCTCTCAGTATTTTCACATGTGATGAATAATATTGTCTAGAAATATTTAAGAACTTCCTAGTTAACTACCAATGTTTTAGTCAGGCTCTATAACAAAATAGTATAGGCTTGGTGGCTTAAACAACAGAAATTTATTTCTCACAGTTCTGGAAACTGAAGCGTCTAAGATGAAGGTACCATCAATGGTAGGTTTTATTCTGAGAGCTCTTCTTTTGGCTTATAAGTGTCCATTGTCTTACTGTGTGCTCACTATGATGTCTTTGTGAACTCAGAGGGAGAGCAAGCTCTCTTATGTCTCTTCTCATAAGAACACTAATCCTAACAGGAGAGATCTACCTTATTGATTGCATTACCCTAATTACCTCCCAAATTACCATAACACTGGGGATTTGGAAATCCACATATGAATCAGGGGTGGGGCACAAATATTCAGTCCACTGCATACAGCAACCTTATGCTGCAGGTAAGGAAACTGAGGCTCAAGGAGTTTGTCCATGGTCACACAGCTAGTAAGTGGCAAGTCTGAATCCAGAACCTACAATATAACTATTTCGATAAATTAGCTTTGAACTCCTTTGGTACATCTTATCTTCTAATTCTACTCATCTTTGTCTCCTGATATCTAGCACATATGAGATAATTGCCTTAGTCCAGGTTCCTGGGTAGAAGGACCAAAGATAGAGAATTATTTGTAAGAGGTTATTGGGGACTGTGATCAATATGAGCAAGGGAAAGAAGGAGGTAAGATTAGACAAAGCAAGGAATTAAACTGTTACGCATTTGTAGCAAAACTCTCAGTTCATCTTATAGTCAGGGAGCTCTGGAGCTAAATGGCTCTTAAGATTCATCTCATCTTAAAGCAAGTGAGTTGGAGATTTACATTCCTGCTTTGACCAGTTACTGGACAGAGGCTGTCACCAGAGAAAGGGTGCAAACTTGTGCTAGGTATTCCCCATCAAGAATGGGCCATCAACAGCCAACAGTTGGTATCTGAGGGAATGAATGAATGAATACCTCCATCATATTGAATACCTCCCAGGGGGTTCTGGGACTCATTACAGCACCCATAAATAGTTACTCTTGCTATCTGTGTCTTCTTTTATACTATCTTATGGGTTGATTAAGTTCTCCTTTTCTACTTTGTCCCATTAATACTTGGGAAGTTATACATTCAGTATTTTTGATGGATACTTTTACATTTTCAATGTGTATACTTATTTGTGTTTGAAGTTAACAATAAGTATCTCATTTCAACTCCCAATTGACACAAGGACCTCAGAACACTTTGTCTGTTTACCTCCTACCATATTTATGATATTGTTCAGCACTTCACTTCCACTGTGTTTCTCTACACTGTAATTGTAGTGGTCAATGTGATTGTTGAATTGGGTAGCTTCTCTAACATGTTTACCATTCATCAGTTCTTATATTTCACTCTTTTTGGGGGAGTTCAATTTTCATTTTCTTAATGTATCTCCTTTAGCAATTCTTTCAGTGAGGATCAATTAAATATAAGTTTTCTCAGTCTTCCTTTGTTGAACTTCTTTGGTTTGCTCCATCTCTGGATCATCATTTAGCAGATTGTGATTTGCCTTTAAGAAGTCTTCAGCTGAAATCCTCAAGAGGGACTTATTGTGAGCCACTAGTCCTAACATTCTGAATAGCTGAGATGGGGTAGGGGATGAATGCCTCAATTCTGGATTAGGGATCTTTTTTTTATTATTATTATGTTATGTGAGTCTCCATACAGTACATCATTAGTTTTTGATGTAGTGTTCCATGGATTAGGGATCTTTTTAAAAAATATTGTATTTATTTATGTATTTGAGAGAGCAAGAGAGAGAAAGAGAGTACATGCATGAGTAGGGGGACTTGAGGTGGGGAGAGGCAGAAGGGGGAGGGATAAGGACAAGCAGACTGTACACTGAGCACAGAGCCTCACACAGGCTCAACGGGGGGCTCAATCCCAGGACCCTGAAATCATAACCTGAGTTGAAACCAACAGTCAGATGTCCAAACCAACTGAGCTACCCAGGTACTCCTGGAGCAGGGATCTTGATGGCGTACCATACCATCCACTAGAGTAAGAAATCTATTATAAGGAGAAAAGTAGGGGAGGGAGAAGAGATGGAAAGAAACTCCAGCTAATTGTTTATATTAAAGTTAGAGCTTGGGTCATTCTGAAAAGGCTTTTTTGCCAGGAGTCTTTAGTCCAGTGACCAAATATAGTAATTTTTAAAATTCTTTCATTTTCTGAAAAGTACAATATTATTTTCTCTCTCATCTCTAGTGCCTCAGCCAGCCATTAAAGCAGCTTATAAGGATTAGTTATTTATACTCTTATTTAGCAGAGGGTATATTTTAATCGCTTCTCGGCCTTTTGGCTAAGATCAAGTGTAGCAGAGGGTATATTTTATTTTCATATGCACTGTAAAGGAAAGGCTTATGATAACACTTGTAACCCCATTAAACTGAAAGGTTTAGACTTTAAGAAAAAGACAAGTTCCCCATTAGTGAAGCCTGGATAACCTCAGCAAACTCAGCTTATTTAATTATTCTATTCGGTCCAGGAAATTTCCTTGGAAGAAACTCTAATACTGGTATCTCATTATTTCTGTGAAGCAGAATGGGAGGAAATACTTCCTTGAATAGACAGTGCAGTGGATGGCCACAGAGAAGTTACATGACCAAATTTTGTCAAATTCTCTCTTATTCTAGGTTGATACTGTGCAAATTCTATGATTGCTAACCATGAATATTTATTGAATGTTGCAGTATGTAGAGTTTATCTTTTAATTTATACCCCACTGCTTTCATAAAGGATTTAAGACATTTTATACACATAATTTTTAAAATTTAAATGAACTTGAGTAAAAGAAAATGAGAATCAATTAGTGTGAAAGTTAATACACAGAATGCTTGCCCCACAGCTTGACATAGTTAGTTAATAAAGACCTCATCACAGCTCTAGACTTCCTGATAACTTATGATAAGAGAAAATCTAATAGGTATGAAATTATGTCTATGCTTTAAATAATGACATGTAACTATTTTCCTAGTACAGAGATTTGCAAAAAGAAAACTGTCATGGATTGCCATTTCCAAATAGCAACTCAAAACTAAAAAGGGAAAGAGAGAGATGGATATCCTACATTATCTAAGGTGCTATGCTAGAAATATGAATTTATATAATAGTTTTACCCATAAAATAGGAACTTAAAATCTGGTTAGGCAAGTAGCTAAAAGGATAAGAAAAAGATAAATGGTGACTTTCCTGTTAAAATGGCAAATGGTTAACAACAAATAATTTCCTTCACAAACTTCATGGAGGTGACAAAATACAAAATTATAAAAGCACTGCAAAACTTGAGTAAAAACCATAGGATGTTTAGAAATACTGAGAAAATTACTGTGGCTAAGCAATGCTTCCAGTTCTATAACCCAAGAGTAAAATTGGAAAATGTCTTTTTATCCATTGTCACTTTATATATATTCCATTTTATAGATGCATAGCCTACATCAAGAAAAGCTGTTGCTACTCATATATTTCCTTTGACCTTTCTCAAAATCATCTATTTCTCTCTAACCATACTCACTTGTCCTTGGATTATGAATTAATCTCGCTTTGGTCGCCTAAGGAAAGATGCCCTTGGGCACCTGGGTGGCTCAGTCAGTTAAGTGTCTGCCTTCAGCTCAGGTCATAATCTCAGGATCCTGGGATTGAGTCCAGCATCAGGCTCCTTGCTCAGCAGTGAGTCTGCTTGTCCCTCTGCCCCTCCTCCCACTCTTTCTCTCTATCTCTTTCTCTTTCTCCCCCTCACTCAAATAAATAAATAAAATCATAAAAAATAAAAACAGATGCCCTTGTTACTCGTTGTACCACATCTTTTATAGAGCTGCTGAATTACTGTTTCAAAAGTTTCAGGTCATCCTTCACAAGCTGAAACTCAACATGACAATAAAAACTCTATATTCTGTGGCTGCTTTTCTAATCTCATGATCAAGATCATTCTTTTGTAACTTGTGCTGTGATATAAATTTTCATGAAAACTTTCATATTTCTGGCTCATTGCATATGCTCTTTTCTCTATCTGGATGTCCTATCTTGTCTACATGACTTGTGTGCATGACTGGTTCTTTGAATTGTTCTCATGGTTCACAAGTATGTCCATTAGACCATGAATGTCTAGTTTTTTAAAACCACTCTCTATTCCATAGAGTTTACTAAATACATGCTGGAGAGAAAAAGTAAATTCAGATTAGTGTTTTAGCTCTGATAAATGGTTGGTGGGAAGGGGAGTCAAATTGGGCAAAACAAGAAATAAGATTGGTTCTAGATTTGATTATTTTGAGTATTCCATGATTACTTTTATTATGAGTAGCAGAAGGTAAATGTATTCTCTAATGAATAACCTCTCATTCATTTCACGCAGCTCTTTCAGATTCTCTTCGTAGATATATTAACTTCTTCTATCAACTTGGGAAAGTCAGAAAAATTTCCTGCATATTCAGCTTTAAATGAAAGGGCCACGTTAGAGATCTCTTCTGTGGGTCTTTTTTTCCCCTCTAAGCTCTAATACTATGCAAGCTAGTTTCTGTAACATTACCATATCAGGTTATGACCTTTTATAAGGGAATTTCAACATATTGCTTTTTAAAATTTTCCTTCACTCTGAGTATGTCTTAAGTGTAGGTTTAGTTTTGATAAAGTCTCATGTAGTTACTAGGATTTGTCCACCCACATTCCAGGAAAGCATTATACAGACTCCTGAGGAATCCATGCTGCTTTCACAAAGCCTTCATTGTTGCCATGAGGTACAGTTGGCAGCAGACACATTGTGGCAAGGTCAGGGGCTGAGTCTTAGCACTTTGGAATAACTAAGGCTAAATAATATTTGGTTTTCCTTGGTTGTCATAGAAATACACTGAGATTAAGTAATTTGTATCATGATTTCCGATAAGCAACCCAAACCAGACTAAATAGTGAAAAATCCTTTTTTCTTTTTAGTGAAAATATCTTACAGAGTATAAAGGTAACAATTCAAGTGTAGAAAGAGTTATTGCAGATGGGATGGGTCATACTTTCTCTAAGTTGCTTCTGACTTCTGTTCTGGCCAATGTCATGCTGGCCTCACAAGAAGAGAGGATTTTTCTTAACGCATTTCCTTCTTTTTTTCCCTCCGTTTTCTTTTCTTTATGCCTGTTCCCTTTCATGTGGACTTGGTAAGGGAATTCTTATTTTGGATTAACCAGGCTATTAGGATGTGAGATAGAATGTTATTTTTTCATTAATCATGCCGAATCAGCATCACATAACAGTGTTTTTACCTAAGGAAATATAAGTAAGAGTACTTTAAAAATTGCCTGTCTCAATGTATATACCAGTTTAAACAAAAAGATTCTTTAAGAGAGAAAAAACCCTTTCAAATACAGATTTATTTTATTTCGTCAATTCAAAACAAACCAGAAAACAGTAAATTTTGTGTAGGGGTAGTAAAAAAATCTAGGTTTGCAAATTAAATACACAGAATAGCACCGCCGATTGAATGGTGATTCATCACTATGTATTTTCTGAATTGGGATAAGTATTTTCTGAAAAAAAATGGAGTAATGACTAGACATGTAGATGACATAAAGGAGCATTTGCTACTTGCCAAGCACTGCTGTGAGTTCAGATTTAGTACTTGCGGTACCTCTATATGCGGTATTTTTTAGGCACATGTTATACAGAGGCATCAAATAAAAAGTAGAAGTCTCCTTCTCTGAGCTTCTAGTATTTCTTACTGAATATTATCACAGTTAACAATTTTGTGTATTCTTAGGGAAAGTAATTTTTTTTTGCATAAACCTGTGTAAGTAATGTCTTTTTTATATTTTCAAATGAAATCCAACTATTTGCCCCACACACCACCTTGATTTTTCAACCAAAAAACAATACATTTCAGAAATTTTTCAATATCAGTATATAGACATGTCTCATTCTTTTAAATACAATGCAGTGTTTTATTTTATGAAAGTAGCATATTTATTCAACAAATTCCATACTTAATGGGCATTTAGGTTGTTACATATTTTTCCTGCTCTAACTTATACTATAATAAATATTCTTGTTCATATATCTTGAAATGCTTTTGTAAGTATATACCTAAAACCAAATGCTAAAACCTCAATTGATGGGTCAAAAGATATCTGCATTCAAAATTGTGATGGGCATTGTTATTTGTTTTTCAAAATCAATATAGCAATTTTATGCTTCCCAACACCATTACGTGTATATTAAATATATAACCTGTATTTGAATTCTATACTCCAGAAGTTTTTTGAAGATGGCCAATGATCTAAATAACCTGGTTCATGGTAAGAATCCAGCTCAGCCTGACTCAAAACCTCTGTATACCTCAATGTAGATTAGGTTAGTAGAATTTGAAAAAAAAATGAAAGGACACATAATTAGGCAATAGTATCAATGTGCTGAATAAATAAATAATGTTAGTTTGTAAATTTCATGTTAGATTTTTTTTTAATTTCCTGAGTAGATTTAAAAAATAATCTAAAGCAGGGTGAATACTAATGGGGAAATTTTCTTCCTGGGAGACTGAGGAAGAAATTGAATGGAGAAATCATGAAGAATAATGAACAAAAAATACATTATTTTACTTGCATTTGATTTTAAACAAGTACTTGGTGAGTTGCTCTTATGGTGAATGAGGCATTATGCTAAACCTAGAAATTACAAGAAACTAAAAGTGGACTGTGATTCTCTAGAAGTTTACAGTTAAACATTGAAAAATCAAAAAACAGTTCAAGAAAACACCAGAAAAGACCCTCTGTATGATTGTCAAATAAATAGTGCCGTAATAAATGCCTAGGAATTCAGGTAGGAGGGATGGCTTAGACAAAGGAAGACTTTACAGAGTTGATGAGATTTGAATTAGGGCTTGAAGAGCCTTTAGACTGAAGAGACTGGGTGGGTGGGTGGGCAGGGAGGGTATTCCTGGGATAAAATAAACTCAGTCACTTAATCTGTGGTTTCATAATAGTATTGTTTAATAAGTTAAATCATTCAGAACTGAGTTGCTTAAAGAAACTCATGTTTCTGCTTTTAGTTTTTTTTTATTCTGCCTGGGGCCAAATGCAGAAGGGAGTTTGTTTACTTTCTTTTCCTTTTTTTGGGCAAACACAATTTTGTGAAATAGCTTTGTAGATGAAAACTGGGAGAATTTAATAAAAACTTCAACTGTGTTGTTATCACAATACATTACATTGTATTATACTATGTTATGTTGTATATTTTATATTCCATGACTTCTTTTTTGTCAAAGGACCTTGTGACTTTTATCAGCAATATTAGAATAACAGTATCACATATATTTGGATAGTGAGAGCATAAGGTCAGCCTGAAATAAAGATACTAAATCAAAGAATATTAAAAGGTCTTTATCCAAGTTACCCTTCATAGTACTCCAAATTTTATCATCAGAGTCTTTCTTTTGAGTAAGAGCAAGGTATGTTAATTATGGCTCACTGTCCAAATCCAGCCCACCATCTACTTTTGTATAGCACACAGTCTAAGAATGTTCTTTATTTTTATTTTATTTTTTAAATGATTGTATTTCTTTCTTTATTTGTTTGAGAGAGAAGGAGGGAGAGAGAGAGTGGGGGGGAGGGCAGAAGGAGAAGGACAAGCAGACTCAACACTGAGCAGGGGCCAAACCTGGTGCCAACCTCATGACCCAGAGATCTTGACCTGAGCCAAAACCAAAAGTCAGACGCTCAACCGACTTAAGCACCCAAGTGCCCTAACAATATTCTTTAAATGGTTGGAAAAAAATAATATTTTGTGACACACAAAAATTTTGTGATATTCAAATTTCAGTGTCCATACGTAAAGTTTTTGAAACTCATTGCAACATGCAGAGTTGACTATTGCAACAAAACTGTATGACCCACAAAATATACAATTTTTATTATCTGGCCATTTACAGAAAATGTTTGTTGACCTCTAGGTTGGAGAATAGATTTCGAAGGTCAAAGTAAAAAGTGCTGCCTGGATAGGTACCAAGACTGAGTAACAAGGACCACATTACCATCTACACTAACAGTTTCTTGAATTTGTTCAGAAAAGGTACCTATGATAATCATCAGTGGCTTTGTCCCCATCTCCCTTTACCCCTGCTGCCTTCACCACAGCTTATTGTCTCAGCTGAAAGTCAAAAATATTGGAACCAATTTCCAATCAGCTCAAAATTCTCACTCTCTTATTCTCTGTTTCAGGACTGGGCCCTTATCAAAACCTCATCTGATCAAAATCTTCCAACTTTCCAGATTTATTCTGGGAACTTCCTTAACTGTTTTCCCTTCCTGGAAAAGTCCCTGTCCTCCAAATTTCTTTACCTTGAATATGCTAAAAAAGGTTAGAGCATGAAAACCTTGTCCATGGACCCCTGGGAATCTCTGTAAACGTTTCAAGGTGTTTGTAAGATCACACTATTTGCATGGTAATACTAATATGCTATTCGCTTTTCCACTGTGCACCTTTACTGTGATGGTACAAAAGCAAAGATGGGCAAAACTGCAGGTGCCTGAATCAACATCATAATACTAAATTGTGGTAGCAGTCTCTTCTTCATCATCATCCATTATCATTAGGAAAAAAAATCCAGTTTATCTTACAAATTTCCTGAATGAAGTAGTAAAAAGTATTAATTTTACTAAATATTAGCTCTTGAGACCATGTCTCTTTAATATTCTATGTGATTAAATGAGCTGTAACATAGAGCACTTCTGCTGTATATCAAATTATGGTATCTCCAGGAAAGTACTTGTATAATCATTGGAATTATGGGATTATGGGCCCCTTTGTACATGGTACACATTTTTTACTTGAAAGAATACCTGAGAGACTAACTATGGTTATTCATACACAAATATATGGAAGACATTTTCTCAAAAATAAACAATATGAGACTTGTCACTTCAAGGAAAACAACTGATAATGTTTGTTGCCTGTGATAAAACTTGAGCTTCCCAAGTGAAAATTAGAATTTTGAAAAACTTGTATCTGCTACCATGATCTTGACAGCTTTCCAATACTTCAAGACTTTTCTAACAAGCTCCATGATGATATTAGTAAATGTGATTTTTGATATTGCATAATGAAATGTGCTAATATTCAGAAGAGATGCACCACTTAGTGACCAGTACTACAAATCATGCATGGGTAAACTATTCTTTTAAAGTGTAAGACCAGTGGATTTTGATATAACAGATAGGAAGAATTCATCAGTGTGCTTTTGTATTACATATTTCATCTAACCTTTAAAAACTACTATTTGTCAAGGTTTTCTATATTGCCACAATTATCTGAAAATTATTAAAATACTACTAATTTTCCAGGTATGTATCTTTGTGAGACCAAGATTTAATATGCTTCAATCAGAAGTATATATCACAACAGACTGAATGCAGAAGCAGATATAAGAATTCAACAGTTTCTTATGAAGCCAGACATTAAAGAAAGTTGCAAAAATATAAAATAATGTGATTTTTCACTCTTTTTTTAAAGAAAATGTAGCAATATTTAGAATGTTATTTATGCAAATATGCTTATTGGGAGTTTACTGCTATTTCTAAATGAAGTAATAAATAGTAGAAATATTTTCAGTTTCAATTTCTAATATGATAAATACCAATAGCTACAGCACTCAACAACGAAATCTTTTGGGGTCCTCAGTCATAATTAAGGTTGTAAGAGGTCCCTTAACTAGAGTCTGAGAATCATTGTCCTATAGGTCAGAGAAAGGAACTGGAATAAGAGGAAATTACAATCACCTTGCTTAAAGCCAAAGTGAAGACAATTCAGCTGTGGTAGAGATGGTGAGTTGGGATTGGGTTTAATTTAAGACATATTAAGCCAGTGGAGTCAGCCCCAAGAGAACCTGGGGATGTAAGGAATGAGGGATACAGGGAGGGGAAGATTCAGGAAATGTCTACATGGAGACTGACAGAGGCTATGACCAGGTTTGGGCAGGGTAGGCTCTAGGACCTCTTGTACTCTTCCTTAGAAAAAGGTTGTACATTGTAACCCACACTTAAAAAAAAATTCCTAGGTTGTAGATTTTTTAAATTGATATATAATTGACATGTAAATATTACATTAGTTTCAGTTATACAATGTAATATTTCAATATTTGTATATATTGTAAAATGATCACTATAAGTCATTATCATCAACATAGTTCCAAAATTTATTCTTATAATAAAATTTTTAAAAATCTATTCTCTTAGCAATTTTGAAACGTGCAATACTGTATTATTAACTATAGTCATCATTTTGTACATTTCCATGACTGACTTATTTTATAACCGGAATTTGGATCTTTTTATACCCTTTGACCATTTTTCTCATTCCCCTTCCCCACCTCTGACAGCCACCAATCTGTTCTCTGTATCCATGAGTTCATTTTTTTTTCTTCATTCCCCATATAAGTGAGATCATACAGTATTTATCTTTTTTGGTCTTATGTCACTTAGCATAATGCCATCAAGGTCTATGTTGTTGCAAATGGCATGATTTCCTTCTTCTTTATGGTTAAATAGTAAGTGTATATATATATATGTATATATACATACATATATATATATATAAAACTCTCACTTTTCACCATATATATATATATATATGTATATATATATAATCTTTTGTTGTTTGTTTCTTCTCTATATTTTTATATTATTAAGGTTTTTATTTTATTTCCAGTATAGTTATACATATAAACATACAATAATATATTAGTCTCAGGTGTACACCATAGTGATTCAACAATTCTATAAATTGCTCCGTTGTTATCAAGGTAAGTGCACTCTTTAATTCCCATCAAATATTTCACCAATTCCCCCCCCTTCCCTTTGGTAAACATCAGTTTGTTCTGTATAGTTAAGTCTGTTTCTTGGTTTCTCTCTCTTTTTCATTCCCTTCGTTTTGTTTCCTAAATTCCACATATGAGTGAAATCATCTGGCGTTTGTCTTTCTCTGACTTATTTTGCTTAACATTATACTCTCTAGTTCTATCCATGTTTTTGCAAATAGCAATATTTCATTCTTTCTTATGACTGAATAATATTTCATTGTGTGTATATACCACTTCTTTATCCATTCATCTATTGGTAGATCCTTGGGCTGCTTCCATAATTTGGTTATTGTAAATAATACTTCCATAAACATAATGGTGCATATATCCTTTTGATTTAGTGGTTTGGTATTTTTTGGATAAATACCCAGTAGTATAATTACTATATTGTAGGATATTTAAACTTTTTGAAGAACCTCCATACTGTTTTCCACAGTGGTTGCACCAGTTTGCATTCCCACCAACTTTATACAGCATTTCCTTTTTTCCAATTCCTTGCCAATACTTGTTCGTTCTTTCTTTTTCTTTCTTTCTTTCTTTCTTTCTTTCTTTCTTTCTTTCTTTCTTTCTTTCTCTCTCTCTCTCTCTCTCTCTCTCTCTCTCTTTCTTTCTTTCTTTCTTTCTCTTTCTTTCTTTCTTTCTTTCTTTCTTTCTTTCTTTCTTTCTCTTTCTTTCTTTCTTTTCTTTTCTTTCTTTCCTTTCTTTCTTTTACAGGTGTGAGGTGATATCTCATCATAGTTTTGATTTGCATTTCCCTGATGTTGAGTGATATTGAACATCTTTTCATGTGTCTGTTGGTCATCTATGTCTTCTTTGGAGAAATGTTTTTTCATTTCTTCTAGCATTTTTTAGTTGAATTATTTGGTTTTTGGTGTTGAATTGTATAAGTACTTTATATATTTTGGACACTAACAATTTATTGGATGTGTGATTTGTAAAATTGTCTCCCATTCAGTACGCTGTCTTTTAGTTTTGTTGATTGTTTCCTTCACTGTGCAGAAGTTTTTTTTTTTTATGTTGATGTAGTGTCAGTAGTTTATTTTTGCTTTTATTTCCCTTGCTTCAGGAGACATATCTAGAAAAATGTTGCAATGGCTGTTTTCAGAGACATTACTTCCTGTGCTCTCCTCTAGGATTTTTATGGTTTCAAGTCTCACATTTAGGTCTTTAATCCATTTTGAATATATTTTGGAGTATGGTGAAAGAAAGTGGTCTAGTTTCATTATTTTGCATGTAGTTGTCCAGTTTTCCCAACGCCATTTGTTGAGGAGACTGTCTTTATCCCATTGCATATTCTTGCCTCCTTTGTTGAAGATTAATTGACCACAAAATTGTGGGTTTGTTTCTGGGCCTTCTATTCTGTTCCATTGATCTATATGTCTATTTTGTGGCAGTACCATACTGTTTTGATTGCTATAGATTTGTAGTATAACTTGAAATATGGAATTATTATAACTTCCACTCTGTTTTTCTTTTTCAACATTGTTTTAGCTATTTGGGGTTTTTTGTGGATCCATACAAATTTTAGGATTCTTTGTTCCAGTTCTGTGAAAATTGCTGTTGGTATTTTGATAGGGACTGCATTTAATCTGTAGATTGTTTTGGGTACTATGGAAACTTAAATAATATTTGTTCTTCCAATCCATGAGCATGGAATGTCTTTCCATTTCTTTGTGTTATCTTATCTTCAGTTTCTTCCATCAGTGTTTTATAGTTTTCAGAGTACAGGTCTTTCACCTCCTTGGTTAGGTTTATGCTTAGATGTCTTATTATTTTTGGTACATTTGTAAATGGGATTGCTTTCTTAATTTCTCTTCCTGCATCTTTGTTATTAGTGTATAAAAATGCAACAGATTCCTGTATGTTGACTTTGTACCCTATAACTTGACTGAATTTATTTATTAGTTCTAGTAGCTTTATTGTGGAGGCTTAGGGTTTTCTACATATAGTATCATGTCATCTGCAAATAGTGAAAGTTTTATTTCTTCCCTATGAATTTGGATGCCTTTTATTTCTTTCTTTTGTTTGATTGCTGTGGCTAGGGCTTCCAATACTATGTTGAATAAAAGTGGTGAAAGTGGACATCTTTGTCTTCTTCCTGATAGTATGTGGAAAACTCTCACTTTTCACCATTGAGTATGATGTTAGCTGTGGGTTTTTTATACATAGCCTGTATTATGTTGAGGTATGCTCCCTCCAAACCTACATTGTTGAGGGCTTTTTTTTTAATCATGAATGGATGTTGTGTTTTGTCTAATGCTTTTCTGCATTATTGAAATGATTGTATGGTTTTTTTCTTTTGTCTTATTGATGTGATATTTTGCATTGATTTATTTGTGATTATTGAACCACACTTGCACCTTGAGAATAAATTCCACTTGACCATGGTTAATGATTTTTTTTAATGTATTGTTGGATTAGGTTTGCTAATATTTTTGTTGAGGGTTTTTACATCTATGTTCATCAGAAATATTAGCCTGTAGTTCTCTTTTTTTGTAGCGTCTCTATCTGGCTATGGTATCCGGTTAATGCATGCCTTGCAGAATGAATTCGACAGTTTTCCTTCCTCTTCTGTCTTTTTTGAAATAGCTTAAGAATACCTCTTCTGGGGCACCTGGGTGGCTCAGTCATTAGGCACCTGCTTCGGCTGAGGTCATGATCCCAGGGTCCTGGCCAGCATTGGGCTCCCTGCTCAGCAGGGAGCCTACTTCTCCCTCTCCCACTCCCTCTGCTTGTGTTCCCTCTCTCACTGTCTCTCCCTGACAAATAAATACATAAAATCTTTTTTAAAAAATTAAAAAAAGAATACCTCTTCTATATTTTGGAATAGTTTGAGAAGAACTGGCATTAAATCTTCTTTTAATGTTTGGTAGAATTCACCTATGAAGCCATCTGCTCCTAGAGTTTTGTGTGTTTGGAGTTTTTTGACTGTGGATTCAATTTCATTGCTGGTAATAGATCTATTCAAATTTTCTATTTCTTCCTGATTCAATTGGGAGGTTACAGGTTTCTAGGAATTTATCCATTTCTTCTAGATTGTCCAATTTGTTGGCTTATAATTTTTCATATTATTCTCATAATTCTTTGCATTTCTGTGGTGTTGATTGTTATTTCTCCTCTCATTTCTGATTTTATTAGTCATACATTTCATCTTTTTGTTTTGATGAGTCTGGCTAAAAGTTTATTAATTTTGCTGATCTTTTCAAAGAAGCAGCTCTGGGTTTCATTGGTCTGTGGTAATTTTTTTCCTATTTTGCTTATTTCTGTTTTAATCTTTATATTTTCTTCTGCTGGTTTTGGGTTTTCTTTGTTCTTCTTTTTCTAGCCCATTTAGCTGTAAGGTTAGGTTGTGTGCTTGAGATTTTTCTTCTTAAGGTAGGCCTGTATTTGCTGCATCCCAAATATTTTGGACCACTGTGTTTTCACTCTTTAAATTTGCATGTGTTTTTTTTGTGTGTGATTTCCTCTTTTATTTCTTCATGACCCATTCATTGTTTAGTAGAATGTTATTTAGCCTCCATTTATCTGTGCTCTTTCTAAACTTTTTCTTGTGGTTGATTTCTAGTTTCATAGCACCGTGTTCGGAAAAGATGAATTGAGGGACACCTGGGTGGCTCAGTTGGTTGAGCATCTGAGTCTTGGTTTAGCTCAGGTCATGATCTCAGGGTCATGAGATCGAGCTCCACGTCAGGCTCCACACTCAGCAGGGAGACTACTTGAGATTCTCTCTCTCCCTCTGCCCATCACCCTGCTAACCCACACACATACTCTCTCTCTCTCTCTAAAATAAATAAATAAATAAATCTTTAAAAAAGTGATAAGATGAATTGAGTGACTTCAATCTTTTTGAATTTTTTGAGATTTGTTTTGTGGCCTAACATGTGAGCTATTTTGGAGAAGATTTCATGTGCAGGTGAAAAATGTGTATTCTGCTGTTTTAGGATAGTATGTTCTGAACATTCTGGCTTGTAAATTTTTTGCTGAAAAATCCACTGACAGCCTTATGGGGTTTCCCTTGTATGTACTTGTTTTCTTTTCTCTTGCCGCTTTTCAAATTCTCTCTTTATCACTATTTTTTTTTTTTTGCCATTTTAATTACTATGTGTGTTGGTGTGGACCTCTTTGGGTTGATTATGTTGGAAAATCTATGCCTCCTGGTTCTGAATTTCTCTTTCCTTTCCCAGATGAGGAAAGTTTTTAGCTATTATTTATTCAAGTAATTTTCTGCTTCCTTTTCTTTCTCTTCTCCTTCTCCTTGTAATACAAATGTTATTATGCTTGATGGTGTCACTGAGTTCCCCAAGTCTAATCTCATTTTGCATAATTTTATTTTCTCCCACCTGCTCAGCTTGATTACTCTCCCTTACTCTGTCCTCCAGGTTTCTGATTCATTCTTCTGGCTCATCTAGTCACTATTTATTCCAACTAGTATATTTTTAATGTCATGTATTGTGTTCTTTATCTCTAATTGGTTCTTTTTTTAACCTCTTTGTTAAGGGCCTTACTGATGTCCTCTACTCTTTCCTCTAGCCCAGTGAGTATATTTATGATCATTACTTTGAATTATTAGGCATATTACTTACCTATGTTTTGCTTAAGTTTCTTGCTTTGATTTTGTCTTATTCTTTCATTTGGGGCATATTCTTCTGTCTTCTCATTTTGTCTAACTCTCTGAGTCTATTTCTGTGTGGTCGGAAAGACAGCAATGTCTCCTGCACTTGAAAGTAATAAGAAAAGGTCCGATAATGTCCTGCCATGCAGTGTCCCCTGTTCACTAGAACCTGGAGCTTCAGAGGTGTCTGCTTTGTGACACATGTGCCCTGCTGTTGTGGCTGAGCTGCTTTTTCCTTTAGTCCAGTTGTCGGCAATGACTGGCTTTGCCTGTTGTTGGAAATGTTTGGTTCCTTTGGTGTTGGTGGGCCAGTCTGGGGACACTCTGGGCTTGAGTTGAGACAGGCTAGACATTTTCCAGAGATGTGGTAGCCCCAAACTGTCGGGCACTTTCCCTGTGTTGTCCCCTGAGACACTTCTGTTGGTGGGTGGGCATGCAGTCAAACCTCTTCTCTCCCTCCAGCTCACTGCTGAAGCCTCACTTTGACTACAGTGTGTGGTATTTTCCTCTCACTGGGGCAAGAGTCACTTGGAGTGGTATTGGCCTCTGAGTGGGCTGCTTGCACACTGCCGGTACTGTTTTGGTTGGGCTCTAGCCAAGAGAGTATTGGAGAGGGTGGATCAGTGGAAGAACAGTGCTGGGGGCAAGATGCAACAGGGAGTGGTACTGACATGCTTTGTGTGCCTGTGGTTGTCTATAGGAGGGGCCTGTAGCTCTGGGACTGAAGCAGCCTATATGACTCCCCAGAAGCATAGCATGGGGGTGGGTGAGTGGTGAGGGCTAAGGTTCTAAGCAAGCTTTGCATGCTGTTGTTCCCATGTGAGAGGGAACTTGCAGCACCTGGACAGAGGTAAGCTCTCTGGAGGGGTAAATTGGTAGAAACAATGTGGAGGGGCAAGGCAGCAGTGTTGACAAGTTAGGTAGCAAGTCCAGTAGGTGGCCGTGTGTTTATGCTGGGGGGCAGAAGTGGGAAATGGTGCTTGCCAGTTCCTTTATTCCTAGAGAAGTTCCCCAGAAATTTCTGTCCCTCTGGGACAGGCTCTGAAATTAGTAAATAACTCTCCTTCTTGTGTGCCCCCAGAAGCCTTTCAAACTGCTGTTTGTATGCTGTGTCTCCATGGGCTGTTTGTTGTGGTGTCTCTTTACAGCATGGACTCAGTTTTCTCTCACCCTCCAGGTTCTCCCAGAACTAAGCCTGCTCATTTTTTTTTTAATTCCAGGTTTTAGAGGTGCTTGGGTGGTGCAGTTGGTTAAGCATCTGACTCTTCGTTTTGGCTCCAGTTTGATCTCAGCGTTGTGAGATTGAGCCCCCACTTGGGCTCCACACTCGATGTGAAGTCTGCTTGAGATTATCTCCCCCTCTGCCTCTGCCCTTCCTGGTTGTGCTTGCTCTCTCACTCTCTAAAATAAAATAAATAAATATTTTTTAAAATTCTAGGTTTTAAGTCCCACTGGTTGTAGGAACTCATGAAATTCAGCCTTTCAGGTTTCCAAAGCCAAATGTTATGTGAATATGTCTTCCCCATGCAGGCTCCTTGTGGTGGGGGTCTGTTTCTCTCTCTCCTCTCTGTGCCGGCAGTGTTTCTCCCTTCCACGGACAGCCCTGTGTGTCCATTTAGTTCCCAACCCCATCTCTTCCCTTCTTGCCCTCTTCAATGTGGTCTCTTCCCTACATTTAGTTATAGAGTTTATTTTGCCAGTGATCTGGATTATTTACACCGATGTGAGTATTATCTAGTTGTATCTATGGGGCAAGGTGAGCCTACGGTACTCCACCATCTTCCCTGGAAGTCTTTCCCTTTTTCTAGACCACATCTTCTTTACCCATTCATCCATGTATGGACACTTAGGTAACTTCCATGTCTTGGCTATTATACATAATTTTGTAATGAACATGAGGACACATATATCTTTTTGAGTTAGTGTTTTTATTTTCTTCAGATAAATACCTGGAAGTGGAATTGTTGGATCATATGACAGTTCTTTTTTTAATCTTTGAGAAACTGTTTTCATGGTGGCTATACCAATTTACATTTCCATCAGCACTGCACAAGGTTTCCCTTTTCTCCGCATCCTTGCCAACTCTTGTTATATCTTGTCCTTTTGATAACAGCCATTCTAACAGGTGAGAGGTGTTACATCATTGTGGTTTGATTTGTATTTCCCTGATGCTTAGTGATGTTGAATACATTTCCATGTACCTTTCAGTCGTCTGTATGTTCTTTGGAAAATTATGTCCTCAGATCCTCTGTCCATTTTTTAATTGGATTGTTTGTTGTTTGGTGTTAAGTTGTATGAATGCTTTATAAATTTTGGATCTTAATTCTTTATCAGATATTTGCAAATATTTTCTCCCATTCAGTAGGCTGCTTTTTCATTTTGTTGATGGTTTCCTTTGCTGTGCAGTAACTTTTTAATTCGATGTAGTCCCACTTGTTTTTATTGCTTTTGATGCCTCTGCTTTTGATGTCAAATCCAAAATAATGTTGGCAAGACTGATGTCAAAGGAGCTTAGTGTATGTTTTCTTCTAGTTTTAAGGTTTCAGGTCTTACATTCAAACCTTAAACCCATTTTTGAGTTAGCTTGTGTGTGTGTGTGTGTGTGTGTGTGTGTGTGTGTGTGTGTGTGGTGTAAGAGAGTGGTCTGGTGTCATTTTCTTTTTTCATGTGCCTCTCCAGTTTTCCCAGCTCATTATTGAAGGGAATAACTTTTCCTTGTATATTCCTAGCTCTTCTGTCATGAATTCATTGACCTATGTGTGTGGGTTATTTCTGGGCTCTCTATTCTCTCCCACTGTCTCTGTGTCTATTTTAATGCCAATGCCATAATGTTTTGATTACTGTAGCTGTGTGATATACTTTGATGCATAATGCCTCAAGCTGTGTTCTTCTTTCTCAAGATTGCTTTGGCTATTTGGAGTCCTTTGTGGTTCCATAAAAATTTTAGGACTTTTTTTATTTCTATGAACAATACCATTGGAAATTTAATAGGATTTCATTGAATCTGCAAATTGCTTTTGGAGTATGAACATTTTAACGATATTAATTCTCATGAGCACAGACTATCTTTCCATTTACTTATGTTTCTTTAATTTCTCTTATAATTGTCTTCTAGTTTTCAGTGTATAGGTCTTTGACCTCCTTGGTTTAATTTATTCCAAGATATTTGTTTTTATATAATTGCAAATGGGATTGTTTTCGTAATTTACTTATCTAATAATTATTAGTATATACAAATGTAACAGATTTTTATATTGATTATTGTATATTGTATATTGATTATTGTAATTTGATATCCTGTAACTTTCCTGAATTCATATATTAGTTCTAATGCTTTTTCAGTGAAGTCTTTATGGTTTTCTATGTATAATGTCATGTCATCTGCATCATTTCATCTACATCATATCATAATTCTTCTTTTCCAATTTGGATACCTTTTATTTATTTATTTTTCTTGCTCACATTTTTTTTTCATAGTACCTCTCGGCAGGCAGCTTTGGAAAACAAAATTTGTGGCCTCTCTATCCCTTTGATTTAAAGGAACCAAGTTTGTAGAAAACAATGAAAGCCTTTTTCCCCCATCCCCTAGTCACTGTGATGTGGTGAGTACACTCATCTTCAATGTGACTCTAAAGTAATGAAAACTCCAGGAATATCTTGATTGCCCTTATATTTAACTCTACAACTCTGCTCATGTCTAAATTGTAAATAACATCATTTTATAATTAGAGATAAAAAGCTCAAATCACATATATGATCAGGAGCTCTTGATTTCCATTCTCTTTCTTTCTTTTTCCCCCTTTTCCTTGCAATACTCTTCTTCTCCTCTGTTTTAAGGTACAGAACTTTGTATGTTGCCTTAACTCCTTTCATGGAATGAGGAAGACTACAAATAATAATAATGTCAGCAATACAAGAAGTAACATTTTGTACATGAATTTAATCTAAACTGTTATTTTCGACATCTTTTCTATTTCCTATTTCCATCATACATTGTGCGTTTTCTTCCCTCGATGTTGCAAATATTGTAGTTTGATATTTTTTTCCCAATAGTAAAATAATATGATGGCAAAAATGTTAAAAAGGGAAGATGTAGAGGAACTATTACATGAAAGTAATGCATTTTGGTTAACAGTTAAACACTCTATTAATAATTAATAATAATAATTATTAAGGGTTTATAAATTAGCCTTTATGCTGTGACTTTCTCTTGATAAAACCATTTGGTGATGTATTCAAATTGTGCTGCATATGAAGGTTGGCAGGGGAAGGTTTGTAAATGTACAAGCTCATCAGGTCATTCAGAGGAGTAGGATTAAGTAAGTAAGAAGTAAGAAAGTACTTAAGAAAGTGTCTGCTTAAGTAAGTAAGTAAGTAAGTACTTAAGAAAGTAAGTGTCTGCTTTCCTTATTTTCTTCATATATTTCTCTTGTTCTCATTTAGGGGATGACCAAGAAGACACTGATGCAACAAATACTGTATATAAAACTTATTGGGGGGGGGTGCCTGGGTGGCTCAGTCGTTAAGTGTCTGCCTTCGGCTCAGGGCGTGATCCCAGGTCCCTGGGATCAAGCCTCGCATCAGGCTCTTCCGCTGGGATCCTGCTTCTTCCTCTCCCACTCCCCCTGCTTGTGTTTCCTCTCTCGTTGGCTGTCTCTCTGTCAAATAAATAAATAAATAAATAAAAATCTTTAAGAAAAAAAAAACTTATGGGGAAGTAGAAAAAGCAAGAACCAATGAGAATGATTTTGCATTCCTTTTAGGAAGAGGATCAGAACATCACAATAAGTTCTGAAAATCATATATATATATATATATATATATATACACACACACACACACGTAATTGCAAATTGCTTTGCATAACTGACAAAACTTCAAAATTTTCTGTGAAAAATGTGTTCTTTTCAAGCAAAATTTTCATATTTTAGGGACCATTTGTAATTATTCTTTTCTATTTCCAGTTGAAGCATTGTGAAATGCTTCAGAGCTGGGGTATCAAACAGTGTTTTGTACAAACCAGTAATTCACTAAGTATGCCTTCTGCCAGGAACTTGGGCACATGAAACTAAATGACTCATTTTCCTTTTACACTAAAAAGAAGGTTTGTAGCCCTAGATAAGTCATACACCTGTCACATACACATGGTGTGTGTCTATTTGATGCCAGCACAACCACAAAGAAGGTGAAAAATTGGATCAAACTAGTGATTTATTAATTGTTTTATTGAATTCAACTTCTTTCCTTCACATTTTCATTTACTTTCACATTTTGGACTTCTTTATTTTTTCCAGATCACTGGTGACATATTTTACACTTTAAAAACTTTAAGAAAATAATTTGATTGACTTTATTTTTGTACTTTATGTACTTCAAAATATTTTTAATGGCTGTACATTAAGACTAATTGATTTATATTCCTGAGGGTTTCTAAACTGACAGAATGTCTTCCTGAAATTCAAATAAAATTTGTATGATTTCTGATCTGCAACAAAAACTAAGTATGTTGCATTTGCATCTGTGTGGCCTCCTGTGTTTATGAATGGAGTTTTGTCCTATGGAGGTGGGAGGTAAGAAGTTTACACTTAGGATCACTAATAAATGCCTGGCAAACCCTTGTGCGATAACATATATCTAGGCAGATTGAAAAATTTATTTTAAAAAAATAAAGTTTAAGCCCATTATCATTTTTGAATATTTTTATAGATTTAAACAGTAAAAAAATGCAGAATTGAATCTGAAATCGCTTCTATCTATCCCAATTAAACTGTTTTTTTTTTCAATTATGCTATTCTATGTGCTACTAAGGTTTTGAAAACACCTATTTTTTTAAAAAAAGATCTTATCTATTTGAGAGAGCAAGAGGTGGCATGGGGGGGCAGGGGCAAAGGGAGAAGGAGAAGCAGACTACCTGCTGAGCAGGGAGCCCAATGCTGGGCTCAATCCCAGGACCTTGGGTTCATGACCTGAGCTGAAGGCAGATGCTTAACCTACTGAGCCACCCAGGTGCCCCTTGAAACCACCTTTTATAGAAAAATACCTAGCCTACTTTTTACCATTAAAATGCTATTAAATCATGTCCACTACTGAAGCTAAATAATTGACAAGTAAATAATTTTAAAATATTATAATTGGCTTACTAACTTAAAGGAAGCTTTACTATTTCCAATCTAAAAAATATTCTTAAATGCTGATGTCTTTTTGAATGCAAAATAGTTGAACTATTTATAGTTGAAATAAGGCTCATTGTTTGTATGTGACCAAAGAGTTTGCTGAAATCGTTGACTTCTAAGCAGGTGGTTTTGATGTTATTTAGAGGCAAACTAAGATACATTCAACCTCAACATCTTTAAATATCTAGAAGACTACTATATCCAAGTATGAAAATAGTAGAAAATTTAATTGACTTGGAGGCATGTGACATAGAGTCACAAATATTTTTATTTTTAAAATATCTTTTTCTTTTCTTTCCTTTCTCCTTTCTTTCTCCTTCTCCTTCTCCTTCGTCTTCATCTTCCTCTTCATCTTCTTCTTCTTTCTTCTTCTTCGTTTCAAATACACCTTCTGGAACAAATGAATGATTTTTATGGGTAGTCATCAAAATAATAAGGACACCTTTTTATTTTTTATTTTTTAAAGATTTTATTTATTTATTTGACAGAGATAGAAACAGCCAGCGAGAGAAGGAACACAAGCAGGGGGAGTGGGAGAGGAAGAAGCAGGCTCATAGCGGAAGAGCCTAATGTGGGGCTCGATCCCATAATGCCAGGATCACGCACTGAGCCAAAGGCAGACGCTCAACCGCTGTGCCACCCAGGCGCCCCTATAAGGACACCTTTTTATAATGAAGACATATAACTTTAAAATATCTCCCTTCAATATAATGAAATATTTAACCAAAATTAACTCTAAAAGAAAAGAAAAAAAGGAAATCTGATTTCTATGGTAAGTATCAATCAAAAATGATAGAAAATTCTTTTTTAAAAAAATTTATTTAAATTCAATTTAATTAACACATACTGTATTATTAGTTTCAGAAGTAGTATTTAGTGATTCATCAGTTGCATATAACACCCAGTGCTCATTACATTAAATGTCCTCCTAATGCCCATCACCCAATACTCCATTCCCCTACTTATTTCCCTTTCAGGAACCCTTAGTTTTTTCCTATAGTTAAGAGTCTCTTATGGTTTGCCTCCCTCTCTGTTTTCATCTTATTTTATTTTTCCTTCCTTTCCTCTATGTCCAATCTGTTGTATTGCTTAAATTCCACATATGAGTGAAATCACACAGTAGAAAATTCTTAATATTAATTCTTAATAAATTTATAACTATTATGAGAAACTGAGCTCCTAGTTCTATATAAGTATCGAGCCATAATTAACTAATTATTTATTGACTTTACAAAAATTAGAGAATTATATGGAGGTGCCTCAATGTCATGTCACATGTCCTAATACACCATTTTTATTGTTGAATTAATTCTCTTATGTTGAAAAATGATTAAGATACATAGATATCAATTACATATAATATTTTAAGAAACTAAAAATAAATATAATTGATAATGCCTTGAGTAGAAAATATGAATAACAAAAAATATTGCTCTTGGCATCATTAACAGATAACTGGTCAAGACTGGTCTTAAAGCTCTTTTTCTTTCTTTCTTTCTTTTTTCTTTTCTTTTTTTTGCTCCTATAGTTTTTAAATATGCTTTCTGTTTCCAGTCTGGTTTAGTTCATATTTCAAACTTTAAAAAAGTATTTTTTTTACAGAATAAAATCAATTTGTATTACCCCAAACAGAACCATCTTTATAATAATTTATCAAAAGCATTTTTAATTAATAAGCTGTTAGAACACTGAGACTTTAGGAAGACATTTAGAAGAAGTTATATTTTATTAATTTATTTAACTTCATTAGAAAGAAAAATTAAGATTTGACTAGTACTATCAACATTAACATAAAAATTTAATACATATTTGATCCTCAAATGTTATTGTATCCTGAACCTGACATGCATTCTTTTATGCTTATTTTTTTATTTGTTTTTATCTAAATCTTTGTTCCATTGGTCAAAATGGAAAGGTTTTGCAAGAATTATGAAACAACAGCTACAAATCTGTTTTTAAATTTATAATAATAAGAACCATATGGATAGGTCCCCTTGAGTACTGGAGTTCCTCAATTCAGGGCAAAAAGGTGAGGGTGGACATTTAGAAGCTTATTGCTGAGTTCATCACTTTTGGGAGACTAAGACAGGATGCCCCAAATAAAAACATGCCAATTTATCTTGAAATAGAATTTATTAAAGATATAAAACTGTGTTAATTATGTGTAATATGTATTGTCTTAGCGGGTAGTCAACTACTTACATTTTCACAGTTTTCACATTTATGTTTATCTCCTTTCCTTTGTGTGTAATTGTTTAACAAGTTGTTCAAAGATACATAAGGCTTGAATGTAGCTGTTCCCAGCTATTTTGAGATTTTAGGAGGCTCCTTTGCCCATCCTTAGTTAAAAATTTTAAGAGCGAGAGAGAGAGAAAGCAGTGAATTAGGTGCATGGAGTTCAAACTTGCAACTGAATAAAGGCTTTATTTTTTTGCAACAAAGATCTCCCAACTCTTGGAACACCAAAACTGAACTTGCCCATCTAGGACAGGTTGCAATGAATGAGTGGCCCAAACCTCTCTGTTTACTACTTAGGGCACTAAGAGAACAGATGACTACAAGCTCTCCTTTGGCTCAAGATGGAGACACAGAAGGGGCAAAGCTGTGAATATCCAGTCCCTCCTTCCAAGCTCACTGCTCTGGTCACCCACTCTATTTCCCTGGAGACCTAAGGGTGGAGCAAGAGGCCAGGGTATCCAGGGAAACCCCCCTTCATGTAATCAGGAGTGTAGGAAAGAAAAAATCCCAAGAGGCCATTTCACTTATTTCCGTATGTGTGCTGCATGTTATAAAATAATTGTTTTCACAAAAGGAACTTCATTTATTCATTAGTAAATATAATTTCCAATTTATTTTAATCAAGGCATATAAAACTAAGAGAGGATGATCAAGAGATAACCAATTCTCCCACAAATGAGTTAATATTATTTCAAATAAAAGCAAAGAAATTTGGTGTACTATTCCGCTTTCATTCAAGTGTTACATAATTTTTTAAAATACTTCATCTAGGTCTGTGATAATAATTACTACCTTGGAGGCTCCCCAAAGATCAAGGTATTATGGATTCCCCCTTCATTCTCTGAGGCAGTAAATCACTTGTTCCTTTTACTCAATTAATTACATTAAATGTCACTGCAAAACAGGACACCTTATTTTGCAACTTGCACAATAAAGCCACATCTCTGGTGATAAGTAGTCATCAACCATACCACATGCTGAGTTATTGTTTCAAGAAGATTCTATAAATAAAAACAATACTGATATTCATTGAGAGACTACTATTGAGAAAACACTGTACAGGGTTCTTAATACTCACTCTGTAATTTATTCCCCAACTAAGGTTTGGAGAGCTTACATAAATATGCCATGAACACACAGCTTATAAGTAATAGACCCAGGATTTAAACCCTAATTTGTTTTATTCCAAGATATGTGCTGCTTTCACTCTACCACTGCATGGTAAAGGAAGAGTGCTAGTTCTGAATTTGTATAAGTATGAACTTCTTTGCTCATTTATTGCATACATTAAAAAGGAAAGGTAAAACAATATTTTCTGCTATGAAAGATTAAGAATTTCAACTTACAGTGAGTACATTTTTCCATCTCTTCTTGCTCACTCTTCCTCCAAATTTTTGTTAATACTTTATTTTAGTATTCCTATTAGTGATAACTTTTGTAATTTTAAATATTACTTTTAAACTTATTTTTCTTGATCTAACAAATGGTATTTAATTAAATGGTATTTCTTGATGCCACTTTATATTTGTGTAATGATTTCTTAGACAGATTTTTGTTTTCCCTGGTATTTCTAATTGCCTTTTTTTTGTTAGTGACAAATAAATCCCATGACTTCACTCTATCCCTGAAATCATTCAAATGTGTAATTATAGTATTTGTTCAAGTTATTCTTCTTGAAGACAGTCTACTTGGATTTAAATTAACTGATCACTGCCAACCTGAAATTATTTTTCTTTCTAATCTTGAATTAAATCTTCTCTTTCTTGGATACTATGTCTTCTTTTTTTCCTCATTTTGTTGGAGAATATTATGTAGTTTGTTTGGTTTTTTTTTTTCAGAAAACATGTAAAAATAAATTTCTAAGTCCTTGGCCTTGTAAAAATACCTTTATTTTTCTTTCATACTTGATAGTTTCATGGGATATAGAATTTTAGATTCAAAATTTTTGCTATTAGGACTTTGAAGGCATTTCTCCATTTTTTTTTAACCTGTAGTGTTGCTGATGAGGAATCTGATAACAATTCAATTTATTTCATTATTTGTAACTTGTTCTGTCTACCAACTTATACAAATTCTTACTTAGTTCTCTGTGTTCTCAGTTGTTGATAAAGAGTCTTGCAATCAGTTTCCTCGTTGAGTGTCCTGATACTATTTGGATTCTCCCACTCATAAGCAGTGCCTTTCCAGCATAACCTAACCCCTCTACTGCAGTCTTTCACCTATTTATTCTGCCTTGTGACTTTTTAAACTCTGGTTTATCCATCAGTTCTTCAATTTAAAATTCACCAAAAGCTCAGGTTTCCTTATGATTTCCATTTTCATTCTCAGCACTGTAGGAAACATTTTTCTTTTGTAAATATTACTGTTATTTCAGTGGGAAATTGGGAGGGAAGGCAGGTAATCAGGTATGCCTGGTCAACCTTCTTAAAATTGTATGGGTAGAATTTGGGTAATATCCAATATAAATTTTCTAATAAATATCCAGTATATAATATAATTTGGTATATTATTTTGGTAAAAATAAAGTGAGAATAAGCATTACAGAATATCATCAACTGTATCATCAACACCACCCAGCAATCTTGGATTTCCCAAATCAGTTAAGTTTCCTACTTGTCACATTTACAGTTTTAAACTTCGTTCAATTCTTCAGATTTCTCTGACTTACACCTCCCCAAGCAGTCTAGGCCTTCTCCAGAGAGAAAATAAAATTAATTAAAAGTAATTTCTTTAACTTTTCATCACTATATCTGTACCTTGCTTGCATGCATGCCTATTTTTTTTCTTCCTTCCATATACATTTGGAAAAGATATCCTTCTTCCTGTTCTACAGAATTATTCCCCTATGCTTTGGACCTCCTCATGGCCTAGTTCTATCGTCATCCTCATGTTCTATTCCATCTGCAACTTTTTCTTCAAACTGCCTCCTTTGTTTTAACATTTGAATATGCTCATCTCCAATCTCAACCAAGCCACCCTTGATTCCACATTATCCAATACCGATAAACTATAGATCTCACATTACTTTCATAGTCACTTTCAAAAGAGTAATATCTATACTATTAGTTTTCATTTCATCACTTCTATTACAGTGTGTAAGGGAGACTGTTTCTCTCAAAGTTCTAGTGGTGACTCTCTGGGCTTTCCTCTTCTTCCTTTCTTTTTTTTCCTCTCCCCTTTCCTCCTCCCGCTCTTCAATCTCCTTTGTAGGCTTCTCTTCTTTCATTAAATATTGATACCTCTCAATCTCTTTCCTGGGCCTTATGTTCTTCTTACTCTATATACTTGCCCCGTTCAATGTCCTCTTCTGTCTTGGCTTTATTTCCAATTTATATATTGAAGATTCCTAAGTCTATCTTCTACCAAAACACTTTTGTGGGCCTTAAGTTAAACTGCCTCTCAAATGTTTTCACTAGGTGTTTTTGGTCATTGTGAACTTAATGAGTCTACAACTAAAGTCATTTTTCCTCTGAAGGTGTTTTGCTTTCAGTATTTCTTAGCTCAGTGAAGGTTTCCTCTATGCCTTATTGAAGCTCTAGACCTGACAGGAATCCTTGAATCCTGCTTTCCCTTCTTGGCCCCTTCTCTGCACTTCACCTTCAAAAAACCCTATAAAGTTCTATGTTCACCTAGTTCTATTTTCCAAACATTTGCCAAATACTGTTTTTCTACACTCTTTCTGCTACTAGCCTCATCCACTTCACCATTAATTCTAGCGAAATAATTATTTTTATGACCTCCTAACTTATATCTGCCCCTAGTGTTCTCTCTTCATCCAGTCTCCAAACTCTAATTAGAGTGATTTTTTTTTAATAAAAATGTGAGTCTAGTAATCTCACATCCTTGCCTAAAATCTTTCAAAAATTTCCCGTTCCTTAGGATAAAGTGTTCTGCATCTCACACTACTTCTGTATGAGACCAGGCCAACCTGAACCTTAAGTTCTCTCTCATTTTTGTGGTTTATTGTGCATACTCTTCCCTCTGCCTGGACCACACTCTTTTTCACCATTAAATTGCAGCTGAAATATCATCTCCTTCCAAAGATATTCCTTAGTTTCTATAACATGCTAGGTGTCCCTGAGCTTTCCCTATCATGATAACTTACACATATGATTAATAAACAAATGCTTGATGTCTACATTTCATCTGAGAGTATGTTTTATAATACCAACAACTCTTTTTTTCTTGCTCACTAATATATTCCTAGGGTTTACTTAGCACGGTGTCTAGCACATAGTAGACAATCAATACGTGCATAAAAATATGAATAAATAAGTGATTAATTGCATGTGTCAGTAGACACAAGATGCTGAGACAAAAAGTAAGACAAGAACATTAATTTGTTTTCTCAGAAATGTGAATAGAATCATGACAATTGATGTTAGTGTCCCTGTGATTCATTGCATGAATTTTCAGGATGCCTGATTAATGGTATAGATGTACAGTCTGTGGCCTTAGGAGATAATGAGACATCAGGTTCACTGTGGCTGGAACCCATGACACTATCCTCGGCATGGCTAAGTAAGGAGACCAATACGAGTATACAACTATGCATTTTTTCAGGTTAATTGAGGTATAATTGACATATTCAGTTATAAATGTTTAGTGCAATGTATGTAAAATTTGGTGACTATATGCAGAAATTCATTATTATGTGAGTGGTTAATAAATTATTTTTTACAATTATTGCTGCAAAGAAAGGTCCAAGAATTCCTGATATTACCAACTATTTTAGCAAGTTGTTTCTTCTGTACTCTATGGTGCCTGCAAAAAGTGGGAGTAAAAAATCTGAATTACTTGGCATTTACTGGGTAAACAGCATTTCATTTTTACACAAACATTGACATTAATTAAGTCTTCCAACATCTGGGATGTAGGTAAGTATTCTGCTAACTTTGCAGAGAAGGAAATGAAATCACAGTTGTCCGGCAGTTTGCCAGGGTCACTGAGCAAGTCAGTGTCAGGACTGGGAGTACTACTCAGGAATTTTTGGCTGTGACTTTTCTTTTCAACGAAACTACATTCATAAGGGAAAAACATATTGGACATATATTTCTGTTTTTATTTCCTATCAAACCTGGAAGGCTCAGTAATCTCATGAGAATTCCTGTTTCTAATCTTAATTTTATGACTGAGCACATCATAGTAAGAATAACACAGGCATTTCCAATGTCATACATCCATATGAATCAGAATTTTGGAAAATATTTTTCCTTTCCTTTCCTTTTTTCTTTCTTATTTTCTTTTTGCTTCTCAAAAATGTATTTCAACCCAAGGAACTCAACTCTTCCAAAAAAATAATCATGATTATCAAGTGAAAGATATCCAAGTATGTTACACTTTTCTATTTCTAAAAACCATTTTGTAATATATGCTATTTTCACCATATTGTGTAAATTAAAAATATAAGAAAATGTTCATCCATCTTTGAAAGAAAAATTACACAATTGCTTAGTATAAAACCTAAGTAATGTCAGTCAAGTCAAATGTAAAACTGATCTACCCCCCTTTTCCCAACAGTTCTGTCTGATTCATTCAAGTTTATTGTAGACAGAAGTAAATTGTCATGAACAGTCTATGGCAAGTACTGAGGGAGCCTGGACTCTGGGTTAGGGTGACTTGGGCTCTAAGTCTACATCTGCCAACAACATGCTGAGTGACTGTGGGCAAATCTTTGTGCTTTAATTTCATCATCTATAAAATGGGGATAACAACAGTACCCACCTCATGGGTTATCATGAGGGTTAAATGACTTAGTTTATGAGAAGCATTTAGAAAATCATTTATATTTAATAAATGTAACCCATTTAGAAAGATGCCTGGCACACAGCTATACTTTATAACTCTCAGCTATTAATATTGTTTAAGATTTAATTGATATATTTTGTATTTCTAAAATTAGTTTTAGATAAATGTTCTATATGCTAAGAACACATTGAGTATGGAAGGGGAAAAGAAAGTTGTTAGAACAGGAAGGAGAGATGCAGTTTGGCAGAAGGCCAGATTTCCATTTGTAGCTTATTTCTGCAACATTTCCATAAACTTCCCTTGAGTACAATGAAAAGCTGTGTAAAGCCATACTCCTGGCTTTGAATGAACCCACAGCAGAAGGGAATTTTCACAGTAAAATTGAAGAGGCTGGCTAAGAATGTTCAGCTACTTTTCCCTCACAAGAATGAATACAGAAAAATGTAGGCTTATCATTTTTAGCATATTTTAAAATTGCTCTCAGACAGTGGCAATTGTGATAAACATTTGCTAGGGGAATGGCAAACATGTCTGTGCCTTACATTTTACTGGGCTGCATAAAACCTGATATTTGAGGAGGAACAGCCTTTATTCTATCATTTTAGAGATAGAGATAGCTGATGAAAGGTGCTTCTTGATAAATAAGAAATTGTTTGTGGGGTACATGCTTTAAAACTACGGCTAATACCCCAAAGCAGAATTTAAGTTTTAAAAACACCCCACATTTTTAAAATTTAATAATCATCTGTAGGCTTGATACTTAAAAATACAGTTCCAAATTTTGGTTGCTAGTAAATTTTAGATAGCATTTGAAGCAAGAGCTGTAAAACAATCTGGAAATTAGAGCATTCAATGTGCTGGTATATGTTACAAGCGTAGAGAATCATGTAAAAATACACTGATAAAAATCATAGAGTATGTACTTAAATTTAAAACATTATACAACTTTAGAGAAATCTAAACTTAAAGATACTATTCTGTCTGTATTAATCTCAGAGACAAATTAGCTTGTGTCCTCTTGAGTTTTTACACTACTCCTTAATAGTTTGAAAAACGTGGATTTTCTTGAGGTAGAACACAGTGTTTGGTGTTTAAAAAAAAGCATTATGCATCAAACTGAAATGAAATTGGTCATCGTGACACAGGCCTTTATCATGATTAACTGGAGTGGTTTTGCAGTACCACCAAAAAAACTGGAAATAACTGTGCCTTATTCAGCATTAATTTTAGGACTGTAAAATTTCCAACAAAAATTTCTCCAAGCATGGAAATTTAAATGATGAATTAGGAATGCACTGAATGATGCCATGCTATCTTCTCGGGGGTTTTGCTTGCCAAACTTCACCTTCAGATGGAAAACCCTACGTATGAAATTTCTGGTTAGTGGATCTATGCTTCCAAAAGCAGTTCAGAAACAACAGTTTGTCAATATGGCAATAGAAAAAAATATCCTATAAACAACTGTATGCAATTTTTAGGATGAAAACACAATTTCAGTGTTTTAAGCACCATTCACATTTTTGGTCAGTTTGTAACTGAAGTTGAATAAATGCAGTTAAACATAGAGTCGAAAGTAAATCTTATTGCTTCCTGTAATGCAAGAAAAGATCTTTTCTGGGCATCACTTTGTTAGTCAGTAGATAATTATTCTGAACCGCCTAAAAAATAAAACTCCTTTCAGATTTTTTCATGTATTTAGTTAGCCTTCTTTTCAATAATTACATCACATCAGGTAAATATCCATAAAAAATCCAATTTGTAGTTAAAAAACCTGACCCTGTTTATAGTTTTCTCTGTTATCTTATCTGTGGACCAGAACTGTTAACGTCATATCTTGGTAATTCAGGATCTTGGGCTGCACCCCTGATTTTCTGAATCAGGACCTATTTTAACAAGATTTCCCCTAAAGTTTGAGAATCACTACTCTGAGTAGCACCTACAAGAGTGCCTGGCTCATAATAGGTGCTTAATAAGTGTGTTGATCAGCTGGCTGACTGCATTAATAAATGATTTCATGTGAAACTGGCCATTAAGAGAGTTTGAGACAAAAATGTAACAGCAATATACTTCAGAGAAAAGGTTTTATCAGGGCATAGAATTTGGTATTTTATCCCGAGATAACCTAAGTAGGTACATTGTTAATTCTCAAGGAAAAGCACAGTTGTTTAAAGCTGTCTTATCATGAATGAAGTGAGAGTTCTGAAGTCAGGCCGCTAGGAGTACAGTGCTAAAGAGGCTTTGGCCATGGCTCTGAATTCCCTAGTGGTCGGTTGGCTAGATGCTGCTCCACCGCCATACTGTACCCCTAGTTTGGCTATGTATCCCAAGAGAGTAGCTGGGAAAAGAGGCCAGCATCAGTACTCCTAGTAGCCTGAATCTGGCTGTAGTAGGGTTTTCTCTGCTGAACAGAGGCTAGTGTGTAAAATGGAGGATGTAAAACAGTACTTACAATGAAACACTGTGTGAGCACCATTATTTTTTAAGGTCAGCTTACGTCTGAAGATAATAGAATTAGTCAGTGATTCACAAAAAGACATCAAAAATTTACCAACGGGCATCTTATGGCATGATAACATGCTCATGATTAAGGAAATGTCTTGATTCTGTTTCATTAAGATTAAGTCTGTTTTTACAGGGTAACAGTTTTTTCAGAAAGTTTCTTTATCACAATGATCTTATTTAATCTTATAATAAATGCCTTATTTAAAAATATAGGCTCTTGTGGAATCTGATAAGATACTTATATTATTGTACTATGTCTTCTGTTAAACTGGAAGCCAAAATGTATCAAGATATTTACAGAGAAAAAAGTAAAGATTTCTGTTTTGAAAACAAAACAAAACACACACACAACATACAGCGTAGATGCCATTAATGTGCAGTTGCTACACAAAATAAAGCCTTGCATTTTGAATTTGATTAGCCAGATAAGATGTTTGGGTATAGCTTCTCCATAATTAGGGCCTGTGTGCAGCCCTGTGTTACATTCCTTGTTAGGAATGTAGGTGCACAATTTTCACTTTTGCCCCTCCCCGACACCAGGTTTCCCCCCAGCCCAAAACAAAGTTCCTGGAAGGGAAGCGTTTTTGTAGCAATCACGATGTTCATTCAGGTATTGTGCCACACATTTGCACAGCTCTTTTTATCCATCATTTCAATTAATAGTCACAATATCTCTACATTTTTATGAAAGAGGAAACTAAGGATTAGTGGGCAAAGTAATGTGTGTGAAGCTCCCCGGCTATTAGGTGACAGAGGTGAAGATGATTCTTATACCCAGTCTCTCTGACTTTAAAATCTCCATCCCATCCTCTTTATGTTACTATTCTTCCACAGTATCTCTACAAACCAAAGATACCCCTTTCTATTCCAGAAGTTGAGGTGCTTTTAGGTTCATTTGTACCTGTTCTTGCAATGACAAGAAAAGCATATGCTACTTGGTAAATATTTTGCTAGGTCCAAAGCCAATTCCATTGATTTTTAGAAGAGCATAATCAATAGCATTTCTGCATAGCTGCTGTTGAGGACCTGTTGTACTCCAGGCCTGGGCTAGGTACATAAAAAAACACAAGGAAGAATCAAACAGCTTAATGGGGAAAATGCATATGTTAATTGATATGGTGATCAATACTATGATTTTAAACTACAAAACAATGACTATGGAAACATAGTGAAGAAGTGACTAGCTTTGCCCGGGTCATCCGGGAATATTCAAGAGGGAAGGTAAAATCACAACCATGCCTCGAAGGACGAAGGACGAAGAGGAATTTCCAGAGTAGGTAAATGAGGGGGATAGGTTGAGAGAGCGGCATGCACAAGATGTGAAGGTCTACACAGGTGGTAAATAGGGACAACTATAAATAGCTTAATCTCAGAAGGATTAAGCTTTATTCCACCTTTCAGATAATTCATGGATAATTTAGCTAAATAGTCCAGGCTTGATTAATTTGAAGAAAGGATACATTTTCATTTGGGGGGTAGGCCTGGTTGGAGAAGAAGGATTAATACTTGGGTAAGGGATAGGAGTTCCAGAGAGGAGAGGAAGCTGCTAGACAGAAGCTCTTACCTTGTTATGCAAATTACTTACAGAGACCATACTGGCTGGAGCCAATCTCTGAATTGCAACAACGGGATTAATCTGATCCTTCTAGATCTTCTCTCTTTCAGTTTGTTGTCCACTGAGAAGTTTTCCCTGTTTGTGTAAACTTTAGAATTCAGCTTCACACCGGTCCCAATAAATGGTCTTTAGGAAGGAAGGGGACGAATTTAGGGAGTCTGAGAAAGGGAATCATTCCAATTTAATTCTCCCATATGACTTCATAAATACTCAGTTTGATATGTAAAGTTGATACTAATTATATTCAAAATGCAGCATCCAATATCTGCAGGATGCTAGCAATGCTCAAGCTAAGCCTTCTATTGCATCATTTCATGTGGTTCCCTTTGTAATCCTATAACATAGAACTAGGTTTATTTCTAGGAAACTGAGTCCTGGACAGGTTACGAAATATACCTAGATTGTGCAGTTTGTCAGTAGCAGAGTTGAAAATTGAACTTAAGTCTGACTGGGAGTCCAGAGCAAATACATTTTGCTATCTTGCATGAGGTTGACTCTGATTTATCTCCAATTACCCAGTAGCACAGTAACATTTCTCCAGTACAATTAAATAAACATTAAACTTCTCTATTATTTTTTATCATACTAAATTTGTTTCACACAGTCACCACTTTCACAAGTTTTGCTCATTTTGCATGGTTGAGCAAATAGAATTTAAATAAATTGATAGCAACCTTGGCTACAGCAGACAATTTATGACTTTGTCCAGGTTTCTATAGCTTAGTAACTGGAAGCAACCCTGTACTCAGAAACCTTTTCAGTGTTTGAAAAGAAGTATATATAAAATGCCATTACTTTCATCCCTTTAGAGTTGTCTAATCATGAGTGGAAATAACCAGGATGAACCTTGATAAAACAGTGTGTTTCAGGCATAAGATAAGATATTTGGAGTACAAAGTTAACCCTGTGGCCATGCAGCTGTCCCACAGAACTCCCATGCATTTCCTGGCTTAAATGTAGAATAATAGTGCAAGGTTCTTAAATTTCCATCACTAAGTTCCTGGAAACTAATTTGGATAAAATAAGTATATTTTCATGTATTTTCCAAGAAGGAGAAAGTTAGATATTAACTATTTAAATGACTCATGTTTATATTTGTTTTTTAAATTATTTTTCCATTTAAAAATTTTTTATTATACATCACTGATATTTTCCCACTTTTACCCCCAGGTTCTTCATCAAAATTTGACAGAATTTATGATGCAAAATATTTTGAAGCAGAAAATACAAACACTGGATGAGAGTTTTCAGGTATATTTTTATTTTCACTGTATGTGCTGTTTGATTTTCAAAAAATAATGACAGTAGTAAAAGAAAAAATGTTCTGTAAGCCTGACCTTTATGAATGCCTGAGGAAAATTTTCAGGAAAGGCTACCTCCTTCTTTAATTGCAAGAGCCTAGCTCCTAGATTATATGGACTTTAAGGATCAGCTTGTCAGAAAGTCTTGAAGGAAATCTACCATTTTCTTACTGTTCGGGGCCTCTTGAACTGTAACAGCTAGTAGAGGAGTATTTATTTGCACGACAACGTGAACTGATATAATCGGAGAGAAAGCTAGCACTGCAGGACAGCCCTGCATGACATATTTCAATATTAAAACCAAACTTTAGTATACCTGTTCATATGAACCTATATATATATGTTACATATAATATATATATATAATTAAATAAATAAATATGATATTATTTATATCAGTTTAAAAAGTAAACTTTAGGTTTTATCTTGCCACAAGCTCTAAAGCAATAATCTGGGAGAGTAACTCAATTTTTCTCTATTCACTATGGTTTCCAGGTAATTTTCAATTATCTGAGCTGATGGTTATTTGTCCTGAGAAGGAGTCCCAGTTATTTTAAAGATGTATCTTGGATGATTATTTATCTCTGAATTTTATCCTATACTTTAATCAGATTCCTTTTGGAAACTTGCTTTAAATATTACTAACATCAAAATATCTTGTTGTGGGATAAACATTGCTTTTGTAACAAGATCAGTGGATTTGATTCCTAATTCTGCTTCCTTACTGAAAGATGTGGGCATGCTTTAATGAAAAGAATGTACCTAATATCTGTTTTGGTGGATAGAATAGAACCCTTTATATTCTAACAAAAGGACGTTCAATAGCTCAGTTAATCTAGGGTTTGTTCTATAGTCCTAAATCTACAAACTCTGCCAATTTTGAACATCATAAGTAAATAAAAGACCAAAGACGTTCTAATTCTTAAACAGTCTGAAGCCAAGAAAAAGAACACAAGGGAAAAAGAACCAAATGCAAACATAATTATATATCCAGTGTTCTCTGTGTTTTGGGTTTGGAATGAAGCTGCTGCACAATCCCCTCAGGGAAGCTCTACAGCTTGAAGTCCATCCTAAGTAGCGTTTCCTATTTCTATGCCATGACAGCCAACCATTTGCAGCTTAGCCGGTAGAGGGAAGTGAGTTTCCTAACAACTTAATTTTTAGGCTATATTTATCATCTATGAATCAGAAACTGACAGCAATGACAAGAATTTCCTCACCCATCTGCATTTTTATTCATGTCTTTTAAGAATAGCTCTGCCACATTTTAAAAATTTCAGCAGCAGTGAGACACACAATACACATCTATCAATCTATTTATGATCTATCCACCCAACATGTAGGTAATTGAGATAATATATTTGAAATCAGAAATTGGTGAAAAGAGACCACATATTTTATACTCTGGATTAATAAAAGAAAATGTTATGCTTAACATTACTGAACATAGATATTCAATTTAAACCCATCTCTTATGTAAGGTTCGCCTTCATTAACTGCAACACTAATACACCTGGATATTGCATTCTCTTGGGAGGTTAACTAAGTTAACATCATAATATTGTGAGACTCTAAATCAGTTCATATTCAAACAAAAAGTCCTGATGAAGCATGGAGTATTGACAACATGTGTCAATCTTTTTTTCCTACTATAACCCAAATAAAATGACAGCAAAGGAATTTTTCAAAAACATTTATTAACCCATAAAGACAATGGGGAGATTTCGACTGGCAAAACATTTATACTACTTTTAGAAAAACAGAGTTAGAGGAATGATGTGTGATTTGACAAAGTAAAAGACACTATAAAAATTATAATTTGAGAGTCTGCAGAGGTCAGTTTGTTCCACAGAACCTCTGAGAATGTCACTATTTTGAGGACCAGGCCACAAGGAAGCAGTTGAGAACAGGACATTGACTGAAATCTGTCTCCAAGCCATTTCTCCTACCCTTCCCAGATAGGATTGGCCTGACCCTAACTCTTGTCAGAGACCACATCCTCATTCTCTTCAAGAAACCAAGCCACAGAGGCCACAGTCATAAGGGAAGGCAGAGATGTTGCATAAGACTAAAAATAGGAGGAATAAGAGAAGCCCCCTTCTCATCCAGACTTAAAATGTTTCCCCCATAGACAGAAACCTGGAAAAATCCATCCTGGAGAAACTGAATGGTTAAAGGCAAGCAAGCAAACAAGTAAACTCTTAAACAAATTTGGCATTTCTCTTCAGAAAAAGACAAGTGTCCTGTTTGAGTGCCCCACAGTAACTCCTATCCAATAACTTCTACTTGCTTACTCAGGACTTCTGAACAGTCTTACTGCCTCACCCTTAAATGTAAAATGATTAAAATATGAAAGATGAAAGGAAGTTTCCAACTGGAAGGAGTAAAACCTAAACAAATTAAGAAAAAGAGGGAAGACAGGAAGGCAGGAAGGAAGGAAACAGGTTAAAGGGGGATCAGAGAAAGAACTTAAAAAAAAAACCATTGAAAACATTCTAAAAGAGATGTCCTTAAAATAAGAAAATATCTGTGGCTAAGTAATATTTTTAAAATGAGAACCATAAAGAAAAAGACTGGAAGAAGATAAAATGGATAATATCTCCCAGAGAATAAGGGAAAAAAAATGACAAAAACTATGTCGAATAGTTTAGAATAGTAACAAAAGTTGAAATTGAACTAAGAAGACCCAAAATTAAATTAATAGGTAATTCAGAAAAAGTTGATAGGAAAAAATCAGAGAGAAAGAAAGTATCAACAAATGGGGGGAAAAAATAGCTCTTAGAATTGAATGCCATGAATCTCATCCTGATGAAGGACTGAGTCTTGGCACCACAAATATAAAACACCCACACCCAGGAACCTTATTGTAAAAGAAAGATCCTACTCACTTGCAAAGGGAAAACAAGTTCATGTACGAAGTTATGAAAATCAAAATGGCATTAGACTTTTCTACCTACTGCAACATTGAAAGCTAGGAGACAGTGAAATGATTTCATAATTCAGAGGAAAAGTTCTTTCCAATCCATAATTCTTTTTCAAAAAAAAAAATCAAGGGTGAGGATAGACTAAATTCATATTTACAACATACAAGCCTAAAAAAAAAAAAAAAAAGACCTACCTAAAGTAGGTCTTATCCATTTTTAGAAAGCTACCTATTTATTTTTAGGAAGCTACTAGAGGACATGTTTAAAGAAAATGAAGGATGCAAGAAATAGGGGATTCAGCATAGAAGATAAGCAAAGAGCAACCTCATACTACACTGGGCACCAGTGTAGAAAGATGGAGAGCACCAAGAAAAATATGATGCGTTATTTGCTGTACCCAGGCATTTGATAGATGTGTTAGATCATTTAGGAAAAATATAATAATGTGCAAATTAGTGCAAATGAAAAATAATGGAGCAATTTTAAATATGGTGTAGAGAACATTAGAATGGAAATAATTAATATATGAACCATGAGAAATTGCTCAAAGTGTTGAGAGTCTGCTCTAGAAGGATGGACTAGTGAATGGAAGGTTGAAGGAGGATCAGATAAAATTGGACAAAATTGTTCTTTTGTGATAAATTTTTTATGTATTTGACTCATTTTTCTACCTATGCCAATTTATCTGACTAATAAAATCAAAAATCAACATACAGATTAAAAAAAAATAACTGTTACCAGATAAATTATAAAGGTGAATATAATTTTTTCTCATCAATTCCTTCTTAATGTTAACTGCCCTGGGGCTTTTATAAGAGAAACAATTATTTATTTTCAATATCCAAAAGATATAAAGAACTGATACTACTAACACCCAAAAAACAATAATACAGTTAAAAAATAGGCAGACAACATGAACAGACATTTCTCCAAAGAAGACATAGATAACCAACAAACACATGAAAAGATGCTCAACATTACTCATCATCTGGGAAATGCTAATTAAAACTACAATGTAATATCACTTCACACCTGTCAGAATGACCAAAATTAAAAACACAAGAAATGACAAGTATTGGTGAGGATGTGAAGAAAAGGGAGCAATCATGCACTATTGGTGCATTTTTCCACTATTGCGGAAAACAGGATGGAGATTCCTCAAAAAGTTAAAAGTAGAACTACCTTACAATTCAGTAATTGAACTATGGGGTATTTATCCAAAAAATTTAAAAAACACTAATTGAAACAGATACCTACACCCTCCTGTTTATTGCAGCATTGTTTACAATAGCCAAGTTATGGAAGCACCCAAATGTCCATCAATAGATGAATCCATACAGAAGTGGAATAATGGAATACGAATCAGCTGTAAAAAAGAATGAAATCTTGCCATTTGCAGCAACATGCATGGATCTAGAGAGTATTTTGCTAAGTGAAATAAGTCAATCAGGGAGGAAGAATACCATGTGATTTCACTCATATGTGGATTTCAAGAAACCAAATGAGCAAAAGAAAAAACAAAGAGAAAGAGAGAGACAAATCAAGAAACAGTTTCTTAATTATAGAGAACTATGTGATGGTTACCAGAGGGGAAAGGTGGGAGAAGGAGTGAAATTGGTGATGGGGATTAAGGAGGGCACTTGTGATGAGCCCTGGGTGATACATGGAATTGTTGAATCACTATATTGTACACCTGAAACTAATAAAACACTGTATGTTAACTGTACTGGAATTAAAATGAAAAACTCAATAAAATTAAGAAAAATAAAATCCTTTTTTAAAAAGATTATTTATTTATTTATTATTTATTTATTTATTTGACACAGAGAGAGAGAGAACAAGCTGGGGGAAGGGGCAGAGGGAGAAGCAGACTCCCCAGTGAGCAGGGAGCCCGATGTGGGGCTCAATCCCAGGACCCAGAGATCATGATCTGAGCTGAGGCAAACCACCCAGGTGCCCCCCAAAATAAAATTCTTTTTAATAAATTTTGTATTGTTAACTATGACAGATCCTTTTTGAAATAATGTTGACATATTTGAAACAACACACCTTCAAAGTCCTATCAGAGATTTTTTTAAAGAATAACAGTAGAAAAATGAACATTTTTTGATCACCCGAGTAATTGTAAATGGATATGGCAAAAACAAAACCAAAACTAAATATCGTCTTGCCAAAACAGTTTTTTACGTCTGAATATATTGACTTAAAAATTCTATACCGTAATCTAATAATCCAACACTTAGGACAGTCTCCTGACCATGAGAAAAATGTTTTCTTTTAAATTTTTTATGTAATTGTTGCAAAGGTCTGAATCTAAACTTAGTAAAATAATTAGAAAACAGTATTTACCATAGTTGCATTAAAAATGATAATCAGCCATTTAAAAAATTAGAAAATGATAGTGATGGTTACAAAGTAATTTGAATGTACTTAATATCACTGAAATGTACACATAAAAGTGGTTAACATGGTAAATTTTGCTATATATATGTTACCATAATAAAAATAACTTATTAAATACATAAAATCATAAAGAAAAATTAACTTAACGATATCACAAAAGATTAATACTTTTTTTATTTCCCTCCGGACAAAAATATTATTTATACTTGATAAATATTTGCATACTTGGGATCATAATATATAAAAAATTAGTACTTTGTTAATTTATTCAATATTCTATATTGTCCATTTTATTATGCTGAATATTCTTCAAAATAATTTTATAGTTTATTAGTAAATAATATAGATGCACCATAGTTTCTTTAATCATGCTCTTAGCTTTGGACACTTAGTTGTCATTTGCAATGTTTTGCTAGTATAGATAGTACTGAAAATATTCTTACACATACTTTTTGTCAATATCTCTGCTTATTTCCTAAGTATATTCCCAAAGTGTATTCTTGGAATTGGGATTAAATCCTAGAATGCTCTAATTAGAACAAAAATTAATGGCATTTTCAATATCTTTAGAAAGCATAAAATACTTAATATATTTAACAAAAGCAGGAGACCTCCACAATAAAAAGTATAAAACCTTTGTGAGATAAAGTAAAGAATACCTCAAAAAGTACACAAATAAACCATCTTCAAGGGTCAGAAGGCTCAATATTGTTAATATGTCAATTCTTCTTAAATTTACTTATAGATTTAATGCAATACCAATCAAAATCCTGAAGTTACTTTTGTAGAACTGACAAGCTACAGTAATCAAGACAGTGTGGTACTATAGTAAGAATAATCAAATAGTTTAAATGGGACAGAATATGTAGTCCATAAGTACACTTACACGTATAGGATTAATCAATTTTCAGCAAAGCTAGCAAAACAAATCTTTAAGTTCTTTTAGCAAATGATGCAGAAAAAACTTGACATATAGACACACACACACATACATATATAGATATTTTGCATATATATACACATACATATACATATATTGGATACATGTATCTCTTAACAAATGATGCTGGAGCAACTGGAGCTGTAGCCTGTACCTCTATGATAAACAAAATTATTTTTTTTTAAAGATTATTTATTTTAGAGACAGAGAGAAAGAAAATGAGCCAACAGGGGAGGGCAGAGGGAGAAAATCAAGCAGACTCCCCGCTGAATGGGGAGCCCAACATGGGGATCCCACAACCCATGAGATCATGACCTGAGCTGAAACTAAGAGTGGGATGCTTAACTGACGGAGCCCCCTAGGCACCCTAAACAAAATTACTTTGAAATGGATTATAGGCCAAACTATAAAAGCTGAAATTATAAATCTTCTAGAATAGATTACAGAAGAATATGTTCATGACTTTAAGGTAGGCAACTATTGTATAGGACCCAGACACTAGTAACCAACAAAAGAAAAAATTTCATAAATTAGATTACATCACATTATAAACTTCATCAAAAGAAATAATTAAGAAAGAGAAAAATAAAGCATTAACTAGAAGAAGAAAATAGTCTTGGGGCGCCTGGGTGGCTCAGTCGTTAAGCGTCTGCCTTCGGCTCAGGGCGTGATCCCAGCATCCTGGGAATGAGCCCCACATCAGGCTCCTCTGCTGGGAGCCTGCTTCTTCCTCTCCCACTCCCCCTGCTTGTGTTCCCTCTCTCGTTGGCTGTCTCTATCTCTGTCAAATAAATAAATAAATAAATAAATAAATAAATAAATAAATCTTTAAAAAAATGTCTTGATACATAATCTGACAAAAAAAAAAAAAAGCCCAAACATATTCAGAATAGACAAAGAATTCCTATAACAACAACAACAACAAATAGGCAAAGATTAGAATAGGCACTTTGCAAAAGAAGAAATCTGAGTATCCATTAAGCATATGAAAAAGTGCTCAGCATTATTAGTAATTAAAGAAATCCAAATTAAAGCCATGACGAGCTACTACTATGCATTCACTAGAATGGCTGAAATTAAAAACTGAAAAGACTAACAACATATGTGGGTGAAGACACATTTCTGGTGGTTGTGTAAAATGTTACAACTACTACAGAATACAGTTTTGCAGTGTCTCGTATAGTTAAATATACACCTATAACTCAGAAAATTACTCTTTTAGATATTTACCTTGAAAAAATAAAAATATATGCTCACCGAAAGACTTGTAAAGAATATTCATAGCACAATTACACATTAATAAGCACAGACTAGGAAGATCTCAAATGCCCATTAACAGGAGGATGGAGTAAAAATTTGTATTCAATGGAATACTATTCAGTGATAAAAAGAAAAAAATTTAAAAAAAGAAAAAACCTACTATATATGCAAGATATATAAGATATATGAAATATATCATGCTGAAAGAAAGAAGCTGACATAAAACTACTATAATAGTAGTAATAAACAACATGTATTGCATGAAGTTTTAGAAGAGGGAAAACTGATAATGGTTCAATAAATAAGATATTTATTTGTCAGAGGGAGATAGCACAAGCAGGGGGAGAGGCAGGCAGAGGGAGAAGCAGGCTTCTTGCTGAGCAAGGAGCCTGATGAGGTACTCGATCCCAGGACCCTGGGATCATGACTTGAGCTGAAGGCAGATGCTTTAACAGACTGAGGCACCCAGGTGTCCTGGAACACTCTATATCTTGGTAAGAATGTTTGCTACTTGTGTTTTCCATGAATGGCCATAGGACTATTTCCTGTTCTACACGCTCTTTTCAAACCCTGCTATCCTCGTCAAGAACAGATCTGGAAGATATTATACTAAGTATAAGAAATTAGACTGATTAAGACAAATACCATATAATTTCACTCACTTGTGGAATCTAAAAAAAAAAAAAGCAAATAAACAAACAGAAAGCAGAAGCAGACCTATAAATACAAACTGATGGTTGCTAGACGGGGGTAGTGGGAGGATGGGCAAAATGGATAAAGGCAAGTGGGAGATACAATCTTCCAGTAATGGAATGAATAAGTCAAGGGGGAAAAACGCACAGCATAAGGAATATAATCAGTGATATTGTAATAGTGTTCTATGGTGACAGATGGCAGCTACACTTGTGGTGAGCATAGCGTAATGTATAAACTTGTCATATTGCTGTGTTGTACACCTGAAACTACTGCAGCAAGGTGTGTCAACTACAGTCAAATTAAAAAGAAAAAAAGAAACATACCTGAGAAGCCTATTTCCATTAGACCTAGGTGGCTTGTGACTTTTAGGGCCAGGTCGTTAAAAGGAGGAAGGTTGATGGTTGGCCCCCTCTCATAGGATGTTTGCCTTTAGAACTCAGCCACCAGGCCCTGGTGGGTCCGTTGGTTAAGTGGCTGCCTTTGGCTCAGGTTGGGATCAAGCCCCACATCAGGCTTCCTGCTTAGCAGGGAGGGGGGACTACTTCTCCATTTTCCTCTGCCAGCTTGTGTGTTCATTCTCTCTCTCTGTCAAATAAATAAATAAAATATTTTAAAAAAAGAAGAAGAAAAAGAAGAACTCAGCCACCACACCGCAAGGAAGGCCATGTGACAGACTCCAAGAAGCACCATTCTCTGAGGGGCAGGTGAGGAAGCCTAGAGATTATTCTGGACTCTTGCCTTCGAATCTATGAAGTTAAGAACCTGGGCATCATGGATCGAGATAAGCCACACATGTTATGCCCTGTCTGAATTCCTTACCCTCAGAAACTGCAAGCATAATAAATCATTGTTTTATGCCATGGAGCTTTGGGGGTGATTTGTTACACAGTCATAATCACCTTAATCATTATACTGCATAATCAATTGTGTATCATTCCTTCCACACATAACATTTTTCACTTGGCTATACCAAGTTATGAATTTAACATACATAGTTGGTATCTATTTTGCATTCTGAACCTAAACCAATCCAAATGCAAATGAAAGAGCATTATCTGTATATTGGTCAATTCTGTTCCATTCCAAACAATGAGAATAAGACAATTCAATTTTTTCAAACACCAAAATAGTTTACCAACTTTCTGACATTTTAGTTTCTATCTTGGGTGATAAATAGTTGCAAGTTCATTCTTCTCAAACTTGGACCGTGCTATACGCACACTGTACAATGACAATATTACAAGAGGACCTGGACACATTCATTTTAAATATAGCAGAGTAACATGAAATGACTAATGCATGTACTGTGCTTCAGAAGAAAAAATGGGTTATGGTTTTATGTTATAAATTAGACAAAAACTCAAATAGCATAATTAATGTCGAACAAATGAAATTTCTTTGAATGAAAATGCCTGGGAGGAGTGATACTTCTTGGAGGCTGCTCAAATTCACAAAGTGGTACAGTATAGTGAAGACAGACCAAATTTAGAGTTTTGTGTATCTGATTTTCCTTGTGGGGAGAAACAATAAACAGTTATTTCTTAAGCTCTAGCTTCTAAGTGAAATCATATGAATGCTTTGTCTTTAACTTTTTTTTGATTCTAGAATTTCTCTAAAAAATTTTTTAAAAAAGTAAAGTATGAACTTTTACTGTTATTCAAAGTTGTTTCTTCTAAAGTGATCTAAACACCTGTAAGGGAACAGCTGATTTGGGAATTAATAGAATGAGATTTTGAGGCTTTTCTATTTATTAATGTTGAATTACCAAAATGTAAACTAAAAATTGGACAAAATTTATATATTCTCTAAATAGTATTGACAGTAGTCAGGCTGCCCATATACTTGTTTATATTTTAAAGTAATTTTAATTCTAGGTTGGAAAAACAGAAAGCAAATGTGACTTATACTCTGCATTTGATAGACTGGTTTGATTTTGGAGGCCCTGGATCAAGTAAGTAAAGTTTGACTTTGGATGTGAATCTAGTCCGTGCCAACTCTGCTGACATAGCAAACAGAAAGAAGAGAGCAAAATTCAGGGTTCCCTCAGGCCACACAAACACACACACACACACACACACACACACACACACACACACACACACACACACAGATCTAGTCTGCAGCAATCAGAAATGTGGTCTGACTCTGGGATCTATGGAAAGTACAGCCTGCTCTCAGGTCACAGGAGGGAAGTTCTAGTTTACCAGCAATTCAAATTACTCTTACTTACTCTTTAAAACAAAACAAAACAAAAACAACAGTTTCCAACAAGAGAGCTGATGTTTACTGTATTGGTTTTTCAGTTTTGTTGTTCCCTAGATTTTTTTGTTGTTTTTGTTTCTTTGTTTTCCCCCAATTGCTGCCTTTAAAAATAAAAGTTTTAAGTACTGATCAGAGACATTTACTTTGAGTATAACATTCTTCAGGATTCTTTTTTTTTTTTTAACAAATAATTTGTTGATGAAGATAGAAAAATGTTGACATTTACTTAACACCTATGATGTCTGCTAGGTGATCTTATAAAAATTTATAAATCTGTATATATAATTTAACATACATAAAAACAGTTGAGAAAGCCATGTCAGAGAAACTGGGACAACATGGCAGGTGGCCAAGGGACTCAACTGACTCTTTTTCATGGTGCTCAACAACTATAAGCTCTGAACCATTGTTTCCAGTGTGAGTGAGGGGAAAAAGTAATGGATGGATTAAGCAATGAATTAATGCATGGACAAACTATGAAATAAAAGGGGTTAAAAATGAAAATGAAACAGTATTTTCCAACCTTAAAGAGTTTATAATGGATTAGGGCATATGAAAGATACACACAACTATATAGTAAAAAAAGATATGTTGAAGTGTCTTAAGGCCGAAGGTCTATGAATTCTTAATGAAGCTAGAAATTATGTCAAGCAATGGATTTATATGGGAGATGGGTGAATCTGAGCTGGAGACTGATAAATGGGACTGTTTCTGGAGGTATTTCTGGAAGGTGGAAACCTAAATACATAGGTTCCTAAAAAAAATCATTCATCAAATTTCTGTCAAGCTAAAAACAAAAGTACTAATCTATGAAGAAGGTATTAAAATACACATGTTGTATGAAAAAAATCATATTGTACAATATGCAAGATAATTTGAGGGAATATTATGTGGGAGGGGAACTGATAAGGGAAGAAAGAATACTAATAAAAGACATCAGAAAGGGATAAATATATGGTTTTCTGAGGAGGAAGTGGTCATTTTATTTTTGGTGTTATTGGCAAAAATGGTATGATGGTAGCAAATATTTGTAGAACTTTACTATGTACCACATTGTGCTAAGCATTTTACTTATATTATTTCACTTAACCTTTAAAATAACCTTCAAGTGTTAACTTTATGCTGAGAAAATATCAAGGCCCAACACGGAAAGGATTTGAGTTGAACTCTGAAAGATGGGTAGGGTTTCAGTACATAGATATGCTTTGTGTTGATAAGTCCTCACTGGAAGATAGAGTGAATGAAGTTCTAAAAGTGAAGGAGAAAGTTTACTTTGTTGAAACAAGGAATATTTTGAGGAGTAATAGTAGAGAACCTAAAAGAAATGAGGAATTTTGGAATAAAGAAAACAAACAAGCAACAATAACAATATCAATACAAAGGAAGGAAAAAAAAAGGAAGGAAGTCCTTGCATTTGGTTAAGACATTTGGATATGTGTGAAGCAGTAACTATAAATTAGATTAGGTATTGAAGGACAGTAGCTGTACTTTATTCACCTTTGTTTCCTCCTATATAATCTAATAAAATGCTTTGAAAATGTTTGAATAAGTGTAAACATTAATAATCAGAATTGAACTTCAGGAAGAATAATTTACAAAGGCTAAATACATCCTATACACATGGATTTCGGGAGACAATTTTTAGAAACCCTGTATACTTTATATACTACTTTCACTTTTTTACAATTTTTTTCTAGGTCAAATTCATATTTCATGTCAGAGGAACAGTAAGTTGTTCAGTAAATGATTTGCTGTCAGAGGATGGGGGTCCAAATTAGTATGTTTTTTGTTCATTATTATTTCTCCCTAGGTTTCAATCTTGTAAGTTCTTGTTTTTCTTCAATTAGTCATTTATAATATGTTATTCACTCATAATTTATTTTTCATAGGAAGAAAAACTAGAGCCCTGTTTTCCTCAGGCTTGTTATATATACACGGGATTCTGAGGGTCTCTATCACTTCTGGATCCTACCTCCCTAAATAAGGTTAAGATGAATCTGAATCACACCAAATTCTGCATTAGGCCAATGATGTCTGGAAAACTCCAGAGTTTTTACATTTTCTGTATCTCCAACCAGTCACTTGGCTGACTTGTTCCCAGGATGTATTTATGTTTATCTTGCTCTCCTCCTTTCCTGGCTAGAATTGAGGTGCAGTCTTTTAGTGTCCCTGACTCACCCATCAGTTCAGTGTTGACTGAAGTGACTTCATGTGTTTTGTGCCATAGGCTTAAATATACAAAGGACTCTTGTTCTACTTTCTGATCATTATGACTTAGAACTATTCAGGAAAATAGCTTTACATTGATGATTTCTGTTTTACAGGGTATTTTCTCCAATGACATGATGCTTTGAATATTCAAAATGTTAATCAATATTATATTTGAGTTTACTGGAAATAATTTATTTCAGCTAATTATATTATTGTTTATTACAATTGCAACTAGAGTTTGTTTTCTTCCTAACGTACTTGAAATAAATGAAATTAAATACAAAGAAAAATAGGGCAATTAGGAACAAAAATAGGTTGATGTAGCTTGAAGGAAGCAGAGAGAAAGGATATATTAGATACTAGAGATAGTCACATTAATACAGTTCATTACTGAAACTAGCTTTCAGTTTCCTGGCTGCAACGTGGAGAGGAAAACATGTCATATTGTGTAGATTCTACTTCCTGACAGATTAATACATGCACATTTATCTGTGGAAACAACATTTTTCTTAAAACACAAACAGACATTTTCTGTCTAGCCTTATAAAGAGATCTTTGAGTTAGGTAGTAAATGATATTTTCTACTAAAATTTAATAAAAGCTTATGAATAATCCTTTCTTTACTGACAGTACAAATAGCTTGCATTACCTATTTTCTTTGCACACTTTCACGTAGATAGAGGAAAAATATGCGGGGGTGTTTTTTTTGGAGCTGACCTTCCCTTTATGATTACCTGATCAGGGGTGTGATCAAGGGGAATCAGAATCAAATCTATAAATTGATGCACAGGGAAGGTGGTTGACAAATGGGAATTTCTAGCACCCACAGTGTGAGTTCAGTCACAAAATCATGGAAGAGTAGAGCAATTTAGGATGGACAAAGCTAATCCCCTCAGTCACCAGGGGAAAAACTGAGGCCAGGGGAAAATGTGACCCCAGATTGTCCAGGGTGTCGGATGTGCCAATCTAGCATCTGGACAACCCATGTCTGTTTCTCACAAAAAAGGATCACATGTTCTCTGTTTCAGTTGGTCTCCACTATAGTATTCCTCCTTTCATGCCATTCTTTCTCTTTTAATCATTGAGAAAAAAATTATACATAAAAATCAGGGACTGGAATGAGGTTAACATAGGCAATAGAATCCAAAGGGTGCAATTTTGTGTAAAGTTAACACATGTGTTTTTTATCAACTCATATTAAAAGTTTATTGACGAGGGAACAGAAGGCAAGCTGAGGACAAAGCAGAAACTGACACCCTGCACCCCCCCCTCCCCCATGAGACCTATGTGACATTCCTCAGGCACTCCTGGCTGCCCTAAAGGACAAAGAAATAGTTAACCTATAGAGACCACAGTCCTGTAAGACTTGAATCTCCCTCAGATTACAAATGTCTTAGCAGTTAAGAACAAAGCATTTCTATCAATAACCTAGCTTTCAGAAGGGAATGTAGATACAATAATTAAATGTCTTTATAACCTGCACACCCTAGACAGATACTTCTAGGAATCCAGAAAGTTCCCAACTATCTTCATGTTAATGCCTTGCTGGGGGGGTAAACAACCTTAACTTGACAATGGCAAGGCTTCTTTATCCTGTGAGTATCCTGTGAGTCTTCTTTAACATATGAAAGTACTCTCTAGAAGCCTCCCTTTTTCCTTACCTCCCCCAACCCCATTGTATATAATCAGCCACCCTTCACAACCCGGGGCAGCAGCTCTTTCTGCCCACACGTCCTGTCCCCGTGCTTTAATAAACCACCAATTTTGCACCAAAGGCGTCTCAAGAATTTTTTCTTGGTCGTCGGCTCCGGACCACACCCCACTGAACCTCACCTATATCCCACAACCTCATCATTTATGATAAACTTTCAGGAACAGTTTCAATTTAATATAATATTGTCTTTTTGATAAAGGTAATTCATATAGTATACAACCAGAGGTAATTCACTTTTACACAGGATTGTAATACTTATCCCACAAGCCAGAAAAAAAAATTACCAAACCATATGCCTAATTCAAATTTAGTGATTATCAATGTGACACATTTTAGATACTAAGTTGAACAATATTTTCTTCCAGCTAATAAGAAGGTATTTACACCAGTAGGTTTTCTTATGCTTTAGTTTGCCAAAGAAGTGATCTTGAAATTTCAGAATGAGGTTAAAAGGATTTCCTGCTTGTATTTTCTCATTTTCCTTCTTCTCATCCCCACCTCCCATCCACTCCAGTGCAAATTTCCTACAAAGTCTGTTCTCTGTACAGTCTGTCAAAACATCTCTTTTTCATTACCTCACTACATCTACTAAGCAACTAGAAATTAGCAAGTTCTGATATCAAGCATCATTACCACTTTTTAGTGCATTCTGCTGCTTGGAGTATAGCAGTTCTTATCCCTCACAAGAAGCATGGGAGGGTTACTTGTTTAGTTAAAAATGTGACACTGAGCAGCTGTTCCAAGAAAGCCCCGAAATAGAGAAAGTTCTGTTTACCAACATTTCTTTCTTCTTCTGTGCCTTGCTCCTTGGCTTGCAGAAGCGCAGATGCTGGGATTGGTTATTTAAGCCACTATCCAGTGGGATTATTAAAATCCTCTTGAGGCAAATTTTCAAGAAACAAATGGGTTTCATAAATGTATATTAATCTGTTTAGCTTCAGATAATGAAAACATACTACTCTGGTATGAATCATATGTGGCATGTGAAGCCCAAGCACCCCCCACCCAACCCCCACAGGAATGTAACCAGAGGCGCTGAGGTGTTGGAATGTGGCCTTGTAGTCAGGGTGCTTCATGGGAGGTATTTGGAATGCAAAAGAACAGATCCAAATTAGGGACAGTTCAATTTTGGAATGACAAGCTGAATTCTGATCTCTGTGTATTCTTAAGTACAGGAGAGGACACTTTGGGTCATGCCTGAATTTGTGGACCCTGTCTTCCCAAGGACAGTATTTTAGGTAAATGCCTTAGCAGGTGGTTGCAATTAGACTGCAGGGCACATACATCCTAAGTCCTCCTTTGCTTAGCAGCTTGCTGGGCCCCCGGTGACCGCCACACACATCAGGACAGGGCAGGTCTTCGGTTCTCACTTACCAACTGGGGGACTATTCCAGTGCATTCTTCGCACTCAGCCAGGGCTCTGACTCTAAGAGTAAAGGCAGGCCTGGGACTATGTGAAAGGTTCAGAGGCACAGGATATCGAATGTGTATGCAGTTTCTGTGTTTGAAGAGATTTTGCAATGCTCTTGTAGAAATGGTGCCATTAAAGTATTTTCTTTTGGATTCCTACCACACTGGAGTATAAAATCCAGTGGTGTGGTAAATGACTACCCCACCCTCAGGGCACACTAACTGAATGTATTCCCAGAATTTACTTTGAATTATCTAGAATCTCTGGGAAGGCACAGGGTGGAATGAAAAGTCTCCTCATTAGAATCCTAACAACCGTGTTTAGGCCCTTCTCTGCTACAAACTGGCTGGTGGTCTTTAGCAAATGACTCGACCTCTGAGAGCCTATTTCCTCTTTTGTAAATAGGGAAAGTAACTACCTGTCCTACAAATTTCACATGACTCTCTCTTCAGAATAAATAGATAACATGTATAAATTACTATTAAATATTAAGGCTATAGGAATTTAAGAGACAAATTATAAACTAAACATAGTGGAATAATCCTGAATATTTAAAAAGTGCAAAAAATTAGAAATACAATATTTTAGGGATTAAAAGGATTCATAACGAAATGAATATAAGTAGAAAAAAATCCTCTTAGTTTATGATTTATACCCACAAGAATACTTAAAAATACGTTTATGTTTGCTGACTTGAACATGAAATTATGTACTTTTTAGTAAAATAATATAATTCTTATATATTTTCCACAATTTTGCCATGTATAATTGCTCACAGATCTTACAAACTGGCTTACACAGGAATTTCTGGTTTTCTACATCCTCGTTTTTCCCTTTGGTTTACATACGCCATCTGCATTCCATGAACCCTGGGGCAGAAGGATCACCACTGATAAGACAGATAAATTGGAGGCTGGATGTAAATCAGACTGATCTTTACCTAGAATCAACCTTTAGCCTTCTGAACAATAACTAGATCCAATTCATTCCATTTCCTTGTAAATTAATCCAAACTGATGTGAATGTATTTGTTTCACAGAGGCCATTTCTCAGTTGCTTGTCCTGGAATTAAACCAAACCTTTTTACTTTGGGGAATGTTCAATGGGTAAGGTTCAGAGAAGAGAGCTTCAGTTTGCAGACCTCACACCAAGTGATTACACAAGTGAGACATGTGCATCAATCCTCCCCACTGCCCAAATCCAAGTAGGCTGTTGGGTTTTGTCACTTTTCTAAGTGCTGACTTCAGATCCCATTTGTAAACTGAAATGCACCAAGTGTATCTTTGCTGATACTTGTGGAGTTGCTCCTATAGGTTTAAATACATAGGGTCAAATGTGTTTTTTCCAGTGTAACCTATATGGCTTGTATCACTTTGTTCAGTATGTTTAGTAGTGTTTGGTAGAGACAGTACAGCCAGTGAGGACAGTACAGGAGAAGGAGTGGCAGCCGTCTTGACTTCCGCACCTACCAAGCACCAGACATTGTGAGACGAGCTTCACATTGATCACTAATAATCCCATAAAAGTTTGGCAAGATTATTTTTGTCATCCTCATTTGATTGATGAGGAAACTCCCAGCTGATTTGAGTATGCCTTTCAAACAACTCCAAATCCCAGACTCCTTCTAACTCTTAAAACTATCTATAATACTAGTAGCAGCTTCATAAATATTCGGCAGTGGTAAAAATATATCTGATTTGCATGAACATAAGCAGATAATTCTAGAACTTTGCAGAGACTATGAAAGATCCTGTTCTCACAGGCCTGTGTATTCTTCCTTGCCCTTTTGTATATCTGAGGCCCTTTCAGGTTATGTTTGTGTGTTGCATTGAATAACAAATTATTCAAGTGGCTGGTGATTTCCCTGAGTCTAACTTTCAGTCTAACCATCAGTCTAACCAGAGCTGATACAATGTGACAAAGACCTGCACGGGGGCATGGTTTCTACTTATCTCCTGCAGGGCAGTCAGCAGCCCTGCCTCTGTGGGCCTCTTCGCTGGGTTGTGTGTAAGCATTCTATCTTCTTTCTACAGCAGTGGAAATCTAAGATACTCCACAATGCTCTCGGTATGAAGCTCCAGGCACTGACAGTCTTGGGATTAAAGAGACACTAAGGAAAAAAACGTGAGGGAAGACAAGTCTGTGTGAAACACTTGGAGCTTCACGAGTTACCACAATCCCCGAAACGATTTGCCTCTCTGAAGACACCTATGTGTAATAGAGATACTGGGGTGTGTTGGTGTGTGCTTTAGGATACCCAGAGTTTCTCAGAAGCTGACAGCCCCAACTATCAGCTGGTGGACAGCTGTCATACTACCACAGCCTTCAGTAGACAATCATCAGGATATACTTAGGACAGAAGGGTACCACTGAAGTGAGAGTCAATTTCTATTTGGGGGGAAGAAGCCCTGTGAATAAAATGGATGCCTTCTCGATGAAAAAGTGTTAATTATCAGAGGACAAAAAATCTAGCCCTACTTACTGCATGAAGAATTGAGGACACTATGTTTGATTCATACCCTATTTATCTTTCATTCTACTCTTTAAGAGATAACTGAGAATGAAAAAAAAAAGGGGGGGGAATCTAAATTAGTCTTAGAAGCTGGAAAAGAAAATTATTCAAAAACCAACATCTTTGGAAGCTTTCTCCTATACATAGCTCTGATGGCACATTAAATTAGGGCCGACTTGAGAGTGACCTGTCAGAGACGTGGTATAGCTTCTCAGTATGATATGGCAAAGATCTTAGACTCACAATCATCCTCACTTCAGGGGTCAAGACTGAATGCTGATTTTGATTTTTACTCTCACTGAGAAAGTTCTACTTGAATTCGTAGTCACTGTGTGTTGTGGTGACAGTAGAACTCAAGATTATAGGCATTTGTAAACAAACAAACAGACAGATAATTCCCTGATCCAAAGACAGAAAGAAATTAAATTCTTACTTAAATGTGAAACAACATGGTTTCCATTAGAAAAATAAGTAAATGAGGATGAGCTGGTAACAAAATAAACAGGGGTAAACATTAGTTGGATTAGAAACAAGGCCAAAATAGAGAGCTAGCAGTGATAAAGAATATTCTGAGAAAGAGCAGAAGTGAACACAATTTTTAAAGACATTATAAGTAGTCAAATTGCAAAGTCAAATTGTGCAGAAAATAAAGTCAAGAGTAAAGATATATTGTCTTTATTTACAGAAACAGGCGATAAACCAGATTTGACTCAAAGGCTTAGTTTGTGCATACTTGAACTGCCTTGTGCTACATGGCTGGTGTTTTAATTTTGGTGTTACTTGCACTTGGTGAGGTATTTCCTTCATTATAACTTGATAATAATAGCTAACATTCACTGAGTTACTGTGTTCTAGAAAGGGGGCTTAAGCACTTTAAATAAGTTAATTCAGTGCTTGTAATAACTCTATGAACTGAGAATCTGAGGAATTCAATACATTGTCCAAAGTGACCAATGCTTGGTATCAATGTGAAGATCCCATGTTCATAGAATTCCCAAGTGTGAGTCCTTAACCACTGTGCTCTTCCTCTCCTTTTGGAATGTAGAATTTGATTCTATGACACATATACAACATAGACAACATAAATTTGTCTCAGAAGGTCTGATGCATAAATTCTAGCTAGATTTTTCTGACACAGAAAGCTAGAGGGGAGGAGTTAAGATGGCGGAGGAGTAGGGGTCCTCTTTTTCAGCTGGTCCCCTGAGTCGAGCTGGATAGGTACCAGACCATCCTGAACACCCACAGAATCAGCCGGGGATGAAGGGAGATACATCTAGATCTCTACAAATGAACATCTCTAGCGCTGAGTATTGAGGTACAAAACGGGGAGCTGTGAATCCGTGCGCAAATACCAGAAGATAAACGGAAGGGGGAGGGAGCTGCTGCGTTCGAGCGCTGGGAAGCAGTAGCCACCTGCGCTGGGGAGTGGGCGGACTTGCGACCGGCACCCGCAAGAGAGCAGACTGAGACCATGAGCCAGGGAACGCGGGCGACAAGACTGAATACCAGAATTCCGGAGTGAGTGAACCACACTGAAACGGAGCTCCGGAGCTCATGGGGGCAGCTGGTGGCTGGCGGTGTTAGAAGCACAAAGGACAGAGATGTGCTGGCCCTGGAAGTGAGGGCTGGGACACCAGCTGTGGGGTGCACTACCCGGGATGTTGCAGGGTTTTTAGCAGCACCAACAAAAACAGAGTTAAAGAGGCCAGGAGAGCTCAGTAAAGAGTGGACAGCGATCTCTCTGTTCTGAGACAGAGGCTAGGATACAGCCACTGCTGCTCTGACTCTCAGAAGAGCCACAGAAAACCACCAGGGAAAGCCGCCAGAGAACAAAAGCCCGGAAATACCAGCTAACAGTGTGCCCATCCCCAAACCCCCTCGCAGGGGATGGGGCAACTCTACCCAAACAGGGTTGCCTGAGTATTGGCATGGCAGGCTCCTCTCCCAGAAGGCAGGCTGAAAAATCAAGAAGCTCACATCCCTAAGGTCCCTATAAAACAAGAGCACACTGCTTGGGTCCTGGTCAATGATTTGGGTTCTGGGCATCCCCGCAACCTCTCCTCATCAGAATGATGAGAAGGAGAAATCCCCCCCCGCAAAGAAAAGATGAAGAGTCTGTGGCCTCTGCCACAGAACTGATGGATATGGATATAACCAAATTGTCAGAAATGGAGTTCAGAGAAACAATGGTCAAGATGATGTGTAGGCTTGAAAAAACTATTAATGAAAATATTAATGACAATATAGAATCTCTAAGGGGAGAAATGAGAGCAAGTCTGGCAGAAATTAAAAATGCTATGAATCAAATGCAGTCAAAACTAGATGCTCTGACAGCCAGGGTGAATGAGGCAGAAGAACCAATCAAAGAATTCGAGGATGGGTTAGTAGAAGAGAAAGCTAAGAGATAAACTTGGATTAAAAAAATCCAATCGAAAGAATGTAGGTTACAGGAGATTACTGACTCAATGAAACATTCCAATGTCAGAATCATCGGCATCCCCGAGGGGGTGGAGAAAAATGGAGGTCTAAAAGAGATATTTGAACAAATTGTAGCTGAAAACTTCCCTATCTAGCAAAGAAAACAAGCATTCGTGTCCAAAAGGCAGAGAGGACACCTCCCAAGCTCAAACACGACAAACCTACACCATGTCAAGTCATAGGGCAATTAGCAAATATTAGATCCAAGGATACAGTATTGAAAGCGGCCATGGCAAAGAAATTTCTCACATACCAAGGCAAAGGTGTCAGAATTACGTCAGACCTGTCTACACAGACCTGGAATGAGAGAAAGGGTTGGGGTGGGGGGACATTTTTAAAGCTCTTTCAGAGAAAAACATGCGGCCAAGTATCCTTTATCCAGCAAGGCTGTCTTTCAGAATTGATGGAGAGATAAAGACCTTCCAGAATCATCAGTCATTGACCAAATTCGTAACCATAAAACCAGCCCTACAAGAGATATTAAGGGGGGTTCTATAAAAGTAAAAAGGCCCCAAGAGTGATACAGAACAGAAAATCACAATCTAAAGCAACAAAGACTTCACAGGCAACATGGCATCATTAAGGTCATATCTCTCAATAATCAGTCTCGATGTAAATTGCCTAAATACTCACATAAATGACACAGGGTTCAGGTTGGATAAAAAGACATGACCCATCCATTTGCTGTCTACAAGAGACTCATCTAGAACCTAAAGATACATCCAGACTGAAAGTAAAGGGATGGAATACCATCTTTCATGCCAATGGACCTCAAAAGAAAGCTGGGTAACAATTCTCATATCAGACAGATTGGATTTTAAGCTAAAGACTATAGTTAGAGATACAGAAGAGCACTATATTATTCTTAAAGGATGTATCCAACAAGTGGATATGACAATTACAAATATATATGCCCCCAACAGGGGAGCAGCAAGATACACAAGCCAACTCTTAACCAGAATAAAGAGACATATAGATAATAATACGTTAATAGTAGGGGACCTCAATACTTCACTATCAGCAATAGATAGATCACCTAAGCAGAAAATCAACAAAGAAACAAGAGCTTTGAATGCCATACTCGACGAGTTGGATGTCATAGATATATATAGAACACTACACCCCAGAACCAAAGAATACTCATTCTATTCTAATGCCCATGGAACATTCTCAAGAATAGACCATGCTCTGGGTTAGAAAACAGGTCTCAACTGATACCAAAAGACTTAAATAATTTACCTGCATATTCTCAGACCACAATGCTTTGAAATTGGAACTCAACCACAAAGAAAAATTTGGAAGAAAGTCAAACACTTGGAGACTAAGAACCATCCTGCTCAACAATGATTCAATAAACCAGGAAATCAAAAATCAATTTAAACAATTTATGAAGACCACCGAGAATGAAAACAAAATGGTCCAAAACCTGGGGGACACTTCAAAGGCAGTCCTAAGGGGAAAATACATAACCTTCCAAGCCTCACTCAAAAGAATAGAAAAATCTAAAATGCAGTTTTTATATTCTCACCTCAAGAAGCTGGAACAGAAACAGAAGAACAGGCCTAACCCATGCATGAGAAAGCAGTTGATCAAGATGAGAGCAGAGATCAATGAATTAGAACCCAGGAGCACAGTAGAGCAGATCAACAGAACTAGAAGCTGGTTCTTTGAGAGAATAAATAAGATTGATAAGCCACTGGCCAGACTTACTCAAAAGAATAGAGAAAGGACCCAAATTAATAAAATTATGAATAAAATGGCAGAGGCCACAAACCAACAGCAATGAAATAGGAAGAATCTTTAGAAACTTTTATCAACAGCTTTATGCCAATAAATTAAGCACTCTGGAAGATATGGAGGCCTTCCTAGAAACGTATAAACTACCAAGACTGAAACAGGAAGAAATTTATTTTTTAAACAGACCAATTAATTATGAAGAGATTGAAACAGTGATTAAAAACCTTCCAAAAACAGAACGCAAGGGCCTGATGGATTCCCTGGGGATTTCTACCAAACATTCAAAGAAGAAAAAATACCTATTCTCCTAAAGCTATTTCAAAAAATAGAAACAGAAGGAAAGCTACCAGACTCATTCTATGAGGCAAATATTACCTTGATCCCCAAACCAGGCAATGACCCCACCTAAAAGGAGAATTACAGACCAATTTCCCTGATGAATATGGACGCCAAAATTCTCAACAAAATCCTTGCTAATAGGATCCAACAGTACATTAAAAGGATTATCCATTATGACCACGTGGGATTCATACCTGAGATGCAAGTGTGGTTCAACATTCGCAAATCTATCAGTGTCATAGATTTTATCAGCAAGAAAAAAGCCAAAAATCATATGATTCTCTCAATAGATGCATAAAAAGCATTTGACAAAATACAGCATCCTTTCCTGATTAAAACCCTTCAGAGTGTAGGGATAGAGGGTACATTCCTCAATCTCATAAAAACCATCTATGAAAAGCCAACAGCAAATATCATTCTCAATGGGGAAAAGGTGAAAGCCTTTCCCTTAAGACCAGGAAAACGGCCAGGATGCCCACTTTCACCATTATTATTCAACATAGTACTAGAAGTCCTTGCAACAGCAATCAGACAACAAAAAGGGATCAAAGGTATCCATATCGGCAAAGAAGAAGTCAAACTGTCTCTGTTCTCAGATGACATGATACTCTATATGGAAAACCCAAAAGAACACATGCCCAAACTATTAGAAGTTATAGAGTAATTCAGTAATGTGGTGGGATACAAAATCAATGCTCAGAAATCACTTGCATTTCTATACACGAACAATGAGACTGAAGAAAGAGAAATTAGGGAATCCATTCCATATACAATAGCACCAAAAATCATACATTATCTCGGAATTGACTTAACCAGAGATGTAAAGGTTCTATATTCTAGAAACTACAAATCACTCTTGAAAGACATTGAAGAAGACATAAAAGATGGAAAAATATTCCATGCTCATGGATCGGAAGATTTAACATAGTTAAAATGTCCATGCTACCCAGAGCAATCTACACTTTCAATGCCATCCCATCAAAATACCAATGGCATTTTTCGAAGAACTGGAACAAACAGCCCTTAAATTTGTGTGGAACCATATAAAGCCCCAAATCGCCAAGGAATTGTTGAAAAGGAAAAACAAAGCTGGGGGCATCACTTTGCAGGATTTCAAGCTTTACTACAAAGCTGTGATCACAAAGACAGCATGGTACTGGCACAAAAACAGACACATAGACCAATGGAACAGAATAGAGAACCCAGAAATGGACCCCGGCTCTTTGGGCAACTAATCTTTGATAAAGCAAGAAAAAACATCCAATGGAAAAAAGATAGTCTCTTCAATAAATGGTGCTGAGAAAATTGGACAGCTACATGCAAAAGAATGAAACTTGACCACTCTCTCAAACTATACACAAAGATAAACTCCAAATGGATGAAAGACCTCTATGTGAGACAGGAATCCATCAAAATCCTAGAGGAGAGCATAGGCAGCAACCTCTACGACATCGGCCACAGCAATCTTTTTCATGACACATCTCCAAAGGCAAGAGAAACAAAAGAAACAATGAACTTGTGGGACTTCATCAAGATAAAAAGCTTCTGCACAGTCAAGGAAACAGTCACAAAAACTAAGAGTCATCCCATGGAATGGGAGAATATATTTGCAAATGACACTACATATAAAAGACTGGTATCCAAGGTCTACAAAGAACTTCTCAAACTCAATACGTGAGAAACAAATAAACAAATCATAAAATGGGCAGAAGATATGAACAGACACTTTTGCAATGATGACATACAAATGGCTAACAGACACATGAGAAAATGTTCAAAATCATTAGCCATCAGGGAAATTCAAATCAAAACCACACCAAGATACCACCTTACGCCAGTTAGAATGGCAAAAATTGACAAGGCAAGAAACAACAATTGTTGGAGAGGATGTGGGGAAAGGGGATCCCTCCTACATTGTTGGTGGGAATGCAAGTTGGTACAGCCACTCTGGAAAACAGTGTGGAGGTCCCTTAAAAAGTTAAAAATTGAGCTACCCTATGATCCAGCCATTGCACTCCTGGGTATTTACCCCAAAGATATAGATGTAGTAAAAGAAGGGCCATATGCACCCCAATGTTCATAGGAACATTGTCCACAATAGCTAAATCATGGAAGGAGCTGAGATGCCCTTCAACAGATGACTGGATCAAGAAGATGTGGTCCATATATACAATGGAATATTACTCAGGCATCAAAAAGAATGATTTCTCAACATTTGCTGCAACATGGATGGGACTGGAGGAGATAATGCTAAGTGAAATAAGTCAAGCAGAGAAACACAATTTTCATATGGTTTCTCTCATCTATGGAACATAAGAACTAGGAAGATCGGTAGGAGAAGAAAGGGATAAAGAAAGGGGGCTTATTCAGAAGGGGGAATGAAGCATGGGGGACTTGGACTCTGAGAAACAAACTGAGGGCTTCAGAGGGGAGGGGGGGTCAGGGAATGGGATAGACCGGTGATGGGTAGTAAGGAGGGCACGTATTGCATGGTGCACTGGGTGTTATATGCAACTAATGAATCATCGAACTTTATATCAACAACCAGGGATGTGCTCTATGGTGACTAACATAATATAATAAATAAATATTATTTAAAAAAAAAGAAAGCTAGAATTTTCTTATAAACAAAGCCAGGAATTAAAACAAAGTGGCTATGCACAAAACAGGAAATATGTCTCAGAATGGACAAGCATATTTATGGAAGTCTTGAGAGTTAAGAGCTTACCTTGGCTTAGTAAGGAAAACAAAAAATTGTAAGCAACTGAAATGCACAGTTGATTTGTTTCACTACTCATTTGGTGCTTCCACAGACATACCTGATAGTCTACCTACAATTAAATAAACCAATGAGAATTTTTATTCAAGTCTCATTCTGTTTTGTTTTGTTTTATTTTTTATTTAAATTAAATTTAATTAACATATAGTGTATTATTAGTTTCAGAGGTAAAATTTAGTGCTTCATAAATTGCATATAACACTTAGTACTCATTCCACCAAGTGCCCTCCATAATGTCCATCACCCAGTTACCCCATCCTCCTTCCCGTCTCCCCTCCAGCAACATCTCATTCTGTTTTAAGTATGTAGATCTAACTAGGGTCAGATCCCTATACAGCTAGCCTAAGCCAAGTTGAGAAGTCCTTGGAATCTGAATTTTTCTTTTTAATTTATTTATTTGACAGAGAGAGGGAGAGCAGGAGGAGTGGCAGGAGAGGGAGGGGGAGAGGGAGAGCGGACAGCAGGCTCTCTGCCAAGCAGACCCCAGGACCCCAGGATCACTACCGGAGCCAAAGGCAGATACTTAACCAACTGAGCCATCCAAGCGCCCAGAATCTGAATTTCTATCTTTAACAATTCATTTCTTTGGAGGAAGATTTGCCTTTTCTTTGTGCTCCTCTTTTAAATTACAACTAATCTCTGCAACATAACATTTTGTTTTCCTAGTAGAATCTTCAGGAAAATAAATTCAGTATTTCTCTTTCTTCCCCTACTTTTATTTCTTTCCCTCACTTTTTGAACTCCTGTGTGTTTCATCATGTTTTTAGTTATGTATCAGCTTCCAAAATCTATTTTTAACTTTAATCTCAAATATCTCAAAGTTAACTATAAATGCCTAAACCAATTTGGTAATAATCACTTCAGGAGCATTTGCAAAGGCCTACAAAATTCACTTGATAAATAGTAAAATGATGCAATACTCATTTATACTCATGTATTTCATCTGTACTAGTGAATATCATAAACTAAATGTTTAATTTAAAAAGAAATGAAATATTAGAACAATTTGAATAAAAACAGAAAATAGTTTTACTTAATGAGGACTTTTTTGTTCCATTTCTTTCAGTAAAAATGTTAAATTGTGGTTTAATCTTTTTCTTCAGTATCTAAATATGTTGGACAGGGAAAAACCTAAATTTATTTTCCAAGCATCATTAATCCTTAAATGTAAATGCTTTCAAGGGAAAGTAAAAACATATGACATTTAATGAGGTTGTTCTTAAATCATCAAGGCATTACTTGTTAGGACTACTTGATATAAAGAAAAAAATCAATCTTTATTAGCTTTTTTTTTTCTTTCTCTCTCTTTGCCAGAGGACATGCTTTTCTTGTTTATGTAACACTTTCCATGAAAAGGATGAATGGTAGCTCCAATATATTTTAGTGTGGGTTGCACACACCACAGACCAAACTAGGCCCTTATGTCCACACATGCATGATCCAGGTTCTAGAATGTTCTTTCTTTCTATCGTTTCACTGCCCATCCTCTGAGTTTTACTTCTTTTTTCATCTATCACATTTTGAACACCAGAAAGGTACAAAATCAAATTTTTTTTACTGTTTTAAAAAATATTTTGCTCTTAAAAATTGATGAAAGATTTGAGATATTAATTGAAAAGAGCCATAGGGCAGTTATTAGTTATAGTCAATCAGCTTTTAATTAATTGTGTCAACACCTTGCCTTCCTGAATATTTGAGAGAGTGGAAAGAGTCATTCAAGTTTTGATATTACCCTCTAAGACGAGGTTTGGTTCTAAATGAAGATGATAAATAAGGAAATACCAGCTAGGACACAGAAAGGTGTTTGTGGAATACTAACATGAACACTTGTGGGGGGTTTTTTTTGGCAAAAGCAGTCACTGATTGCTGAAGTAGATTCAATTTGCACTAGGGATAATTTTTACTTGCAAGTTACCCATATGTTAGCCAGCAGATTTGAAAAAATGCTGGCTCAAGACCAGCCTCAAAATTTGTATATTTACTTAATTTTAAATGAACTTTAAATTTTAAAATGCCCAGGCAAATGCAAAATGTAGAATGCACATATATAGTATTTTCTCACTTTTATAGTGTTTTTAATGGGTCATTATACCAATGTTAATTATTAATCTTATATTTCTGCATCTCATTTTCTCAATTGCTTTTTATTTTCACTCTTTCCTAACCTATGTCACAGGTATGAAAACATCCAAAACTGATTTCTGAACTGAGCTGCCAAAGATAGCTCTTTGAGTAGATTCTCTGTGCCTTTCTCCCATCTCTGGACATGTCCATTTTCCATCAAGGGGAATAATAGCAATGCTTTGTTGCTGCTGTTGTTGTTGCTGTGGCTGCTCTAGTTTGTATTTATCTTTTCTGTTCATTTATTGTTCATAGTTTTTACAGAAAACAAACTCTAAATAAATCTGAAGAAGGCTTATTATGAGGCTTTAAGGTTGGCAGAGATGGACTCAACCGTAACATGCTAAGCAGTTGGAGTAAAAATTCTTATATATGAGCTTAATCATAACTAGACTTCAGATGGTCACTTGTCTTCAGTTTACTCTTTCCAAAAGGGAGGTGCAGAAGTCGTATCTTTATTATCTATGAATTCTTAACAGTCTATTATATACCATCAGGGTTTCTTTAAATTAAACTGCCCTTCTCTAAGGAATGTAAACATCTGCAAATATTGTAAAATTAATTTGAATCAATCAACTGTGAGGAGATCTAAACTAATTTTCCTACTTTCCAAGCCATTATCAGTACTATTCTACTGCTCACAAAATAAATTTTCTGTTAGCTTAACCCAATTCTATTTGAGAAATTAAAAAAGTAAAATCTATTAGGCTGAGAAATTTCTTTAACAAATCCATGATATTTTAGGTATACATGTCTCTCCTCAGTGATTTGAGATTATGTTGGAGACATTTCTACTTACCATTCTAGGATCAACTTGTGTGACCATATAAACTTTACAATTGGCATAATATTTAAATTTTTTTAAAATACCATATTAGCATGAACAAATACTAGAAAAATAATTTCCAGTGCTAAGTGATGCTGCAGAATCCATAAAATTACATGTTTGAAAGCTATTAATTCTTTTTTTTTTAAAGATTTTATTTATTTATTTGACAGAGATAGAGACAGCCAGCGAGAGAGGGAACACAAGCAGGAGCAGTGGGAGAGGAAGAAGCAGGCTCATAGCGGAGGAGCCCGATGTGAGGCTCGATCCCATGACGCCAGGATCACGCCCTGAGCTGAAGGCAGAAGCTTAACCGCTGCGCCACCCAGGCGCCCCTGAAAGCTATTAATTCTTTTTATATGGATAATTTTGGATTTTACTGAGCTTATTTTAAATCAAAACCCAAGTGTGAGACCATCTCAGTGGAATTCCATCTGCTATAACCCAATCTACCTTATGACTACTTTTACATGAGGAAACATGTTTCACACAGTGTTAAATTCTATAAATGAGTATGTAATAATGACAAAGATTTGGAAGTCATACAAGAGTAACTAACTTATATGATGATTTCATAGTTCCTAACCTGAGGGTATCTTAGAGAACATTACTTAAAAATCTTATATCCCAAGGTTCCTGGGTGGCTTAGTCAGTTGAGTGTCTGCCCTTGGCTCAGGTCATGATCCCAGGGTCCTGGGATGGAGTCCCACATTGGGCTTTTTGCTCAGGAGGGAGTCTGCTTCTCCCTCTCTCTCTGTGTTCTCCCTCTCTTTCTCTCTCTCTCTTTCTCAAATAAATAAATAAAATCTTTTTAAAAAATTTTATAGCCCAGCTAGATATTAATAAAATACAACTTATACTATGAAAATTAGTGTCAAAATTTGAGGTTCTTGTTGTTAGCAATTAGTTATTTAGAGAAATTTTTATGTTTAGATAATGGGGCTGCAGAAGTTCTAGGAATTGAAAATGGCAATTTTACAGGTAACTTTAGAAACCAGCATAGCAATCTGGAAATAAGAAGATTATATTTAAACCTAGGTATCTAAATTAAAAATGACAAGACAGATATTTGTGGAATCAGCCTCACTGCTTAGTCAGATTCATAATCTATAACTTTTTTAGCCAAGTGAAACTAAGTCATACTAGTTTTTAAAAATGTGGTTAGTCTGAAAAGTTCTTTGAAAGGAGGGTCCAAATAATATATTTGATATATTTCCTTTGTTTATTTATCACTACCTAATATAATCTCTTGCATTGACATGGATTTCTTTATTCACAGTTTATGTTTGTATGGCTTTGGCCCATACATAAATATCAGTGTTTCCTTTAAGAAGAAAAAAGAAATTAAAAGAAAGATTGCTTTGCTCTCTTGCTGAGCTTAATTTAATGGGTAGCAGTAAAAATAAACATGTAACTATATTAATTACAAAACCATATATAATCTGAGGCAAGACAACACCTTAGTTGGGTTCCAAAGGTTAGAAACTACAAAATCCTTGGAAAATGTCCTGATTTTGTTTGGTGATAAATTAATAAAATCTCCCAAAATATTAAGGTGTTACTTATTTCACTGAATACAGATCTATGATGAGGAATAAAGCAAAACTTTTCAATCGAATTCCAATTATGTCAACTAAATAAGCCAGTTCTTCTAAGTTAAAAGTTTTTAATGGCTAAAGATCTACCATTCATTTGCATTTATTCACAATCTACCATGTATTAAATAATAACAGGCCCTTTGTATGCAAAAGTGAATAAGACTAAGTCTTTGCTCTCAATCTTTGGAGATACAAGGATTCTTTTTCTTTTCTTGAACGTTTATCCCTTAATAATGATAACAGTAATAATAGTTAAAATAAAATAGCAATAGCAGAAGTAACAATATTTTCAGTCCATCTCTCATTTGCATGACAAGGCCTTTTTTTTATAATGTGTGTGTGTATAGGTGTGTACACACAGGTGTGTATGTGTATAAAATTCAAGGAACTGAATTTTCAGTTCCAAAATCAAATTCAAAGACTTGAATTTTAATTCTCAAGATCTGGTTCCTAGTGCTAGATCTGGAAAAAAAAACACACACAGCAAATTCTGGGAAACCTTGAGCAAGTTACTTGAGCTCCATGTTTCTGCTTTTTGTTTAATGAGGATTTCTTTAATAATAGTTCCAAAATCCTGCCTTTAGATGTGCTTGCCCACTATGCTCTGTTGATGTCTTAAGGTCAATCTCTAACATCTTTATTGCAAGAATTCAAAGAACGATAAGGCCTTTGTGGACTAAGTTGGAAAACTACCCCAAGAACAGCAGATAGGTTTCATCACTTTGCTTCAGGATAAATTAAAACATATTATGTTTTCTTCACACCCCCAAAAGAAAATGTTATTACTTAACAATTCCAGTCACGTCTTTCTTTCAAGATATTCCTTGAAAGTCCCAGAAAAATTGTAAATGAAATTCATAAAGAGGGGAAAACACAGTTATTAGGCGGATATACATCAGCATGTGGGCAGGATTTAACAGAGCCCCTTTTTCCTATTGAAGAATTGATCAGACGACTTGACAGCTGGAGTTTACATGATTGTTGTACAATAAAACAGGACTACAGCTACCTTTTGCTGTGTTACAAATGCCAAGTGCAATTTTGAATACTTCTTCTCTTGTATAAAAATATGTTCTCTTCATAAAAAGGGAGGATAGATACAACTTATAAATGGGTCTATTCCTACAGTATCCAACATGCATAAAAAATTAAAGAGAAATTAAACCTGTGACATATAATTAAAAAGGAAAGAAAAACCTATTGAAGTTTAATGGCTGGATTGTAAGAGAAGCCACACACAACATAGTTGGCCCTCTGAGGTCTGAGGTAAATGGATTTCAGGATGTGTAGTTGGACCTCAGCTGTGAACACTGTGATTTTTTGAGAAAAAAGGATTGAATGCACATCTCTTTGTTGAAACTCTCTCAGAAATCCTAACAAATCTGACAATTTTAGATGCCAAAGATGGCATTAAGAAGTGCAGAATACCAAATAGGTGCAATATCCAAAATATATAATATAATTAAATCACAACCTTTGCTTAATTTTTATTTTACTCTTTTGTATTAAACTCTTCTTTTTTGGATGAATGAAAAGAGAGAAGCAAGTGAATTTCCTCCATTTTTTTGGGGCTATGATGACATGATTTGGAATTTTGGGAATTGTGAGTAGGATACTTTTAGTTCAAAACCAACTAGAGCTTAAAATTGAGTATGTATTTTTCCTGGGTTCTTAATTGTTCCAATGCATACTAGAACCTCTTTACAATTAAGGCATATTGAATTCAAGAATATAGTAATAATTAACTCAATTTTTTCAGCACTTTTAATAACACAAGTACTCTTATTTATTCATTTTAATCCAATATTTTTGGTAACACCTAAACACATTGTTTTAGGTGTTAGGGATACTATAGTAAATAAAACATAAACATATTGATTATATTTTATAGGGAGAGAGAGAGAGAGATTTTTTTAAAGGCAGGTGGGAAGATAAGTTATGTTCAGGGAAAAAAATTAGTCAGGGGAGGACATGAAATTGAGTTGGAGTTGAAATTTTAGATTAGATAGCTAGTCACTGAGAAGATGACTTTTGAGTAAAAATCTGAGGGCATTGGAGCTAGCCACATGGGTATTTTTTGGTAGGGCATTCTAGACAGTGGAATAGCCTGTGCCAAGGGCATGAAGTAGAAGTGTACCTGGAGTGTTTGAGGAATAAAAATATCTGTGTGATTGAGGTGAACAGAGTCAAATGGAGGACAATAAGGGAGATGGTCATAAATGTAACATAAACTAGACTCTAAGGGCTTGTAATGAATGGTAAAGACTTCAGTTTTTACTTTGGAAAAGACAGGAAGTCTACCTCATTTTTCATAAATTGCAAACTTCTTTTATGAGGGACTAGATATTTAGGCTTTGTAGACAGTCTTTGTCATAACTTCCAACTATGAAGTTGCAGTACAAAAAGAGCCAGAGATAATACCAAAAAAATGAAAGAATCCATGGCTATGTTATGATAAAACTTTAATTACAAAAAAGCAAGATGGCAGAATAAGAAATTATAGGCCCTCAATTAGTGATAACAGATGAAAAAGAATACCTCTGTGAGAACTCTAGAGACCAGCTGAGAAGCTACAACACTCAGACCATATAAAACCAAGAGGAGATTCTAGTGAAAAAAGGTGGGAAAATTTGCAGAATTTGTTATACGTCTGTGCCCTCTCTTTGTAACCTAATGCATAGAAACTCAGAGGAAAGCCCTCATTGGAGGCTCCCTCGTTAGGACAGAAACAAAAGAATGGACCATATATCCAACATTCTTGCTCTTGAGGGCTGCTTAAGGGGCTGGTTTCCATCTTACCTGATTTAGAGCATTGATGGAACCAGCACCACAGTTTGGAAACCACTGAAAACAGAGGTAAGTATGGTACATATTAAAATTGCCATCCCTTAGGCAGATAGCATGGGGAGCAAGATGTGAGTGGAAGTTTCAGAGGTCCTAGAATCTTCAGCTAGAGCAATTGGTGAAGGTCTTCCCCTACACAGTCAGTACACAAACAATGTTTTGTTTTGTTTTTTTAATTCCCAAATTTCAACAAAAGATCACAGGACAAAGAAATAAATAGAGTAGCATGGTGTAATAAAAGAAACAAAAGAAAACTCCAGAAACTGACTCTAAAGAAACATACCGGCCAAAGAATTTAAAATAAAGATACTCAATGAACTAAAAGAGAACAGAAATGGACACTAAAAAAAAATATCAAGGAACAATGAATGAATAAAATGAAAATCTCAACAAAAGATAGAAACTATATGAAAGAACCAAAAGGAAATTCTGGAGTGAAAAATACAATAACTGAATTGAAAAATTTATTAGAAGGGTACAATATCAGGTTTCAGAGGGAAGGAAGAAAGAATCAGTGAACTTGAAGATAGTTCATTTGAAATAATCGAATCAGAGGAGGAAAAAGAGGAAAAAAATGAGAAAAAGCAAAGACCTAAGAAGCTTATGAGATATTATCAAGAGGACCTATATACAGAATATGGGAATTTCAGAGAAAGAGAGAAAGGGACAAAGAGATTATTTGAAGAAATAATTGCCTAAGCTTCACAAATCTGAGGAAAGAGATGGATATATAGACTCAGAAACTCAAAGAACTACAAGAAGAAAAAAATCCAAAGAGGACCATACTGAGACATTATAATTAAATTGTCTAAAGTCAAAGACAAAGAGAGAATCTTGAAAGTATGAAGAGAAAGCAATTCATCACATGCAAGTGCCCTCTTATAAGACTATCAGTGGATTTCTCAGCAGAAATCTTATTGGGCAATAGGGAAAGGAATGATGCAGTCAAAGTATTGAAAGAAAAAAAAAAACCTATCAACTAAGAATCCTGTATCTGGGGGCACCTGGGTGGCTCAGCCGTTAAGCGTCTGCCTTCAGCTCAGGTCATGATCCTGGGATGCTGGGATTGAGCCCCGCATTGGTCTCCTTGCTCGGCAGAAAGCCTGCTTCTCCCTCTCCCACTCCCCCTACTTGTGTTCCCTCTCTCGCTGTCTCTCTCTCTGTCAAATAAATAAATGAAATCTTAAAAAAAAAAAAAGAATCCTGTATCTGGCAAAACTGTCTTTAAAAAATGAAGAAAAAAATGAAGGAAATTTAAGACTTCCTCAGATAAACAAAGACTGGGATAGTTTATTACCACTAGCACTGTTCTACAATAAATACTAAAGGAGATCCTTTTATTTTAAATGAAATGATAGTAGACAGCAACACAGAGCTGAATACAAATATAAGGTTCTCTAGCAAAGTACATCTTAATTGGTCAAGCCACATTTCAGCTGTTCAATAGTCAGAAGTGAATAGTATCTACCATTTCGACAGCACAGCTATAAAATCTGATTTTCCTTCTTTCTCTTTCAGTTGTCTAGCACTGAAATCTGCATTTATGTTCACAAAGTACATTGTACTGAGAATTATGACATCACATAAATCCAGATTAACTCAGTGTCTCTCAAACAAATTAGGGGGGAAAAAAAGCAATAGGGGAGTTTAGCCCAGGAGCAGCAGTTTGCCAACCTCTTTTATCAGTTATGTTTGTGATTTCATTTGATAGATGAAATAACTAAGTCCTAAACATATAAGAAACATTCTAAAAATAACCTAAGTTAGAAATGCTCTTGGGCCTAAAATTCAGGTTGGTATGATTCCAAATTCTTTCAACTACATTATGTTACCTTTGTAAAGACCTCTTTGTTTTGTAGACCAGTGGTTCTCAAAGTGTGGTTTATGAAACACATTCAGTGGTCCAATGAGATCAAAAATATCCTTGTAATAATACAATATCTTTCACTTGGTGACATTTGCAATGATGATATAAAAGCAATGCAGAGGAAGGGAGATATGAGCTTGCTGGTACCTAAGCACGAATCAGGGCACCAGCCCATATTGTACTAGTACTCATTGCATTTTTCACAACCACGTAGTCACAGGAACATTAAAAGCCAGTTTTACTTAAGAATGCCCTTGATGAAACAGTAACAATTGTAAATTTATTAAAATCTCAACCCTTGAGTGTATGTCTTTGTAATTCCATGTCACCAAATGGAAAGTACTCAAAAAGTACATATGCTATGACAGAATGATAGTTTTCTCCAGGAAAAGCACTTGAGTAACTGACTTGTAAGCTGAGCTAGCCATTTTTCGAATGGAATACCATTTTATTTGAAAGAATGACTTACGAACTATGGTTATGTTTGTTTACTTTTTGGAGGTAGAATTTATTTTCAGTTTTATTGGCAAATGAAATTATAAGATACTTGAAGTATGTGATCATTTGATACATATGTATACATTGTGAAAGGATTCCCTACATCAAGCCAATTAATGCATTCATCACCTCACATTTAATTTGGATATTTTGCTGACATTTTTTGGGAAAAAGAAGGAAGTGTGCCCATTACTTCAAGAAAATAGCTGACTGTATTTGTGGCCAATGACAAAATTAAAGCTTTCAATTTAAAATTATAATTTTGGAAAATTTGTATCTGCCACTGTGAGTTTGACAGCTTTCCAATATTTAAAGACTATTCTGATGAGATCAGTGGCAATATTAACCAACATAATTTTTACATATTGAATAGTGTACTATGTCAACATTTGCAAAATCTATGAAAGTTTGCAAACCAATATTTTCCAAAGTATTAATGAATGATGTTACAAAATCATGTGTGAATTAAAAGATTCCTTCAAAGCATAAGACAGACCATTGGATTTTAATGTAAGAGAGGATAGAAGCTGATTGAAAGGATTTCAGATCTAGTCAGTTAAGCGTCTGCCTTCTGCTCAGGTCATGATCCCAGGGTCTGGGATTGAACCCCGTGGCAGGCTCTCCACTCAGAGGGGAGGCTTCTTCTCTCTCTTCCTCTGCCTGCAGCCCCCACTTCTTGTGCCCCTCCACCCCATCAAATAAATAATCTAAAAAAAGGGTTTCAGATCTACTTTGCAATGAACATTTAAGAAACTACCACTTGTCAAGTTTTGATACAATATCTAAGAAGAATTTCTATAAATATTTTTAAGGAGGCCACTGAAATAGTTCTCCCTTTTTAAGCTACATATATGTGTGAAGCTGGATTTTTCATATGCTTTAAACAAAACAACAGAACAAATTAAATGCATAAGCAGATATGAAAACTCTTGTATCTTCTATAAGGCAAGACGTTAAGAGTTTTGCAAAACTATAAAACAATGTCATTCTTCTCACCAAGTTTTTGTTGCTTTGAAAAATATAGTTATTTTTCATTAAATATGTCAATCTTAACATGTAATATATTTATCATTTTATTTAGTGCATGAAAATAATTTTTGAAAAGTTACTTCACCAATTTCTAATACTGTAAAAACTGCTTAGTATAACCCATAAACTCAAGCTTGTTGTGGTCCTCAAGAATCCTTAAGGTTGGTAAGAGGGACCTGAGACCAAAAGTTTGAGAATCACTAATGTAGACAGTTATAGAGGGTGTGTGTGTGTGTGTGTGTGTGTGTGTGTGTGCGTGCTGTATGGTAAATTCTCAACTAACTGGAGTAAGGAGAAGGAATAAAAATTGTCTATTAACTGGCCTGTGTTTTCTCTGATCAAATTTAAGAAGAAAATAAAGAAAACATAAAACAAACCAATGTTGAATGTCTTTTAATATAGAGTCAACATAAACTGTTACTTATATGACTATATGTGACCAACTCTGATACAATGTAGGATAGTAAAACAGGTCTCTTATTTTCAGGGGTTCTTATAAGAATAAATAATGACATTGAAAAAATGAGATATTAGATACAAAATCTTGTTGCATATGAAATTGCAAATTTAAGTCAATACTATGATGCTAAGCCATTTCACAAATGTTGATCATCAGATTTATTTTCTTATTTTTTTGAGCATCAGATTTAATTCGTTAACTTGACATATATGTATTTCTCAAGCACCTATTCGTCAGTACTGTATTAAACTCCATTATATACAAAGATGATTAAGACATATTCATTATGTTAGTATTTATGAAAGAATCGGTTTAAAAAGAATTGGTTTAAAAAAATAAGGGTTCTATATTTTGCCCTTAGACCATTTTATTTTCTAAGTCTTTGGGTAAATACTTTTCTGTATCATAAATTGATAATTTATCATAAATTATCATAGATAATTTATCATAGAATATTTGAACATATTCTGAAAATTCCTAATCACCTGAAGTTGTATATTTAGTGTCATAAAACAAATTGTATGCATTAGTCCCCCTGAAGTCCTGGATTCTTTTGAAAATTCTTTTTTGGAGAGAAATAAATAGCTCCTAAAAGGAAACTAATATATGAAATAAACAGTACTAAAATCGCCAACATCAGTAAAGCTGTAAAATACTTATCTTTCTACCTGATCAATCTTTGGACCTGGACAGGAGTGCTTTTTGCCATTGATTCATCCACAATGGCTCATGCATTAGCTTTTTGCTGTAGAGTCATCCATGATAGTTCCATTGCCCTAATTTACGTCTTTCTCCCATTGTCCTGCCTAGAAAAGGGTTTGCTTTGAATTATGGCACTGAAGTCATATTTAGACCAAAGGAGCATATATTTTTTTGCAGACTCTGTTCTGTGTCTTTCCCCTAACAAAGTCTAAAAGTCAGTTTTGGGTATGCTTCATTCTGTTTTTAGAAGGACACAGGGTAGCATTTTTTTCTTTCATTTTTTAGCATACGCAAAACTGAGGCTCTGGTAGATGCGAATGTTAGAAAGTGGGACTCACAGGAGTGGTATGAGAGTTAACAAATTGCTCTAATTTTGGAAAGACAATTTAAATATCTTAAGTTTCAGGGCTTTTCAGAACATTCAAAGACTTATTTGAGTATTTGAGCTATCATCTATCCAATCAATTGATTGACCGAAAAAACAATAAAATGAGTCTGAAAATTACAACTTCATTCACTATAAGAAATTTGTCTGTGTCATCGGGTATCCAGAATATGATTCTCATTAGCTGTCTTTAATTTTATTAACACCTTCCAAAGTATTGAAACCTGATCCACATTAATTAATTTTAATTATAGTGCTTGATTGCAAATGAATACTTTGCAGATGGGAAAGAACTCTTACTAAGAAATGGCACAGAATCAATAGAGAAGTGCTGATTATAACATAGAAAATAAAACCCATAGGGTTGCCTGATGAGTGTTTTAGTCTTGAACACAGTTTCTTTTCTTTCTGTGCCTAGAGCTCATTAGACAGATGAATTTTCCCCCTGATTACAACACCCACAAAAGGGCCAAAGCAGAGAGAAAATCCACCTTCCCTTGGTTTCAAATTAATCTGAAACCTTTTAGGCCTCAGTAGGTGCCCAAGGCACATTCTGCACCTATGTTATTTTTAGTTTAACGCTATTCTTCTGTTACTGGCAGCGAGATTGAAAACTGTCATGACTCTGAGCAAACCTGGTTATTTCAGAATACAGGCTTTCACAGCATTTTCCTCTAATGGCCCAGATTAGAAAAGAAAGGTTGTTTATACGTTTAAAAGGCCAAGGTCTCCTGAACCATCAAAGCAGTGGCTTGTGGTTTTAGAGCAATACAACTTCCTGCTGTGTGTAATGGGTGAGTGCCTATAGACTGTGCTGGAGCTGGGCTGCCACTGGGCACTGATGCTAATTGGCCTTCTGTGAGGGACACTCAAGCAGTGTATGAGCCTTAGCACTTTGTTTCATTTAGAGTGAAATATACTGTAAGTAACAAAGGACCCATATACCTTCAATGCCTTCTATCTGGACTTTTTTTTTTTCAGTGGATGGTCTCATAGATCAAATGCCATTATGTCACCTCCCATTTCTGTACTGGCAACCATTTATAATGTTTAAAGTAATAATAATAAAATAGTTCTTTGTAATTTGAATCTCACTCTTTGAAAAGGTTTATTGGAGAGAACATATGTTGAATTTATTTTATTATTCAAAATTTTCCTTCAAGAAACTGTAAACAGGAGAATGCATGTAGTTATAAACACCTCCTCCCACTGTCTGAAGACCTTTCTGACATTACAGGCAGCTTGGGGCTCCTTACAGCAGTCCCTCAACCTCCACCCCTTCTGTTTGTCTCCTACGCTTTGTTCCCTAGTGGGTAAAGTTGGGTACCTGTATGTTTGGTTATGTTCCATAATTCATGCTCTGCTTATCTCCTCAAAATAAGCATGTGTTAATAAGGTTCTCATGCATATTGGGTGAAATAAGAGTACCCTTCTCCAGGCATCAGATGTGCAGAGCATCCTGTGACATTCATGAGAGACTTTTGCCTGAAGAAAGGAGGTAAAATCACAGAACAAAAAAAAAGGTACTGTCATTAATGTGACTCTTAATCAAGCCATAGAGTTAGGGGCTCTTTCTGTATGAAGCAAGAGCAGAACTGAAAAAGCTAAGATTAGAAACTAGAGCTGGACTATAAATTCAGCCTCACTTATGATATAATTAACCAATAATGATACTGCGATATTAAAACTATTGGTGGTCATTTATTTCACATTTAGTACTAATTGATCTTTTCCTGTGAAGTCTCTGGCTAAGTCATTTACTCTTTCTGGGCCTCAGTGTCTTTATCTGCGGGAAAGAGAATGAATTCTAAGGCACCGTCCAATTAAAGCTATAGTGATGGTTCTATGATTTGTGCAGTGTCAAAAATATTCTCCTAATATTGGAGTCTAATTAAAGTCAAGACTTAATAATAATCCTTGGGACAATGAAACAAAATAATTTAAGAGTCAGTTTCTGTTCTCAACAGTTACATAAACCCAGTTAATTACTCCCCTAGTATTATATACATTTGACCAATTTAAAAAGCTGCTGCTCCACTCACGTTTGCTTTCACATTTTTAAAAAATTGAAATGTTCACTTCAAATTAAAATTACCTGAAATTCATACATATTTTAAATTAGTCATATAGCATTTTTTAGGAAAAGGAAGAAGTATGTCATAAACTTTAGGAATTATTACTGTCATGATTAAATCTATAATGTTTATAAAATGTTAGCATAATTATTACAAGGGGAATAATTTTTCATCATTTTCCCTCTGGGATTTTTATTCTAGAATTTTAAAAAACAAGCCATTCAATTCCTTCCCCATGCTTTTTCTGGTATTGTAAGCGTGATTCGGGTTGGGAGATTTCAGCACTGATTATAGCCTTTGTCCTGTATGATTTGCATTTTCCGCAAGCTTCCTTCCCTGTCCTTTACCTTCTACCAATGAACAAATAATTTTAAGAAGTATAGACTTCCTTATGGAAAATTTCTGGGCATATGCTAATAAGCTTTAAATTAAAAATGGGATTATATAAATATAATGTGTGTGTGTGCATCTTAGTTATGTAGTTATGACTGGATATTAAATAAACAGAAATAAAAAGAGGTTAAGTAACTTCACTAGTGGCACACAGATACTAAGTGGTGGAGTGTGGATTCAAACTCCTTGCTGGGTACTGGCCTTAAGATCCTCTTGGATTCCACTTTCATTCAGATATCAAAGAAAAACAAGTATTGGGGCACATGGGTGGCTCAGTCAGTTAAGCCTCTGACTCTTGATTTCAGCTCAGGTCATGATCTCAGGGTTGTGAGATTGAGTCCATGTCACGTTCTGCACTGGGCACAGAGCCTGCATAAGATTCTCTCCCTCCCTTTGCCCCCTCCCCTGCTTTTAAAAAAAAAAAAGGAAAAACAAGTAGTTAGACATCCTATTTATTATCTTATAGCCTCATGTATCTGTGCACTCATGTATCTAGAGGTAAGCCCATTATGAATTATAAAGATGTGACCTAGATGTAGTAGACACATTCAGGGATATACATGAATATACATAACTCAACGGAAAAGATATGTGTGCTTATAAAAAAAATCATTGATTGTGCACTACACATGGACACAACTCACCCCTTCATTTTAAATGTTAACATATCATACTCTAAGTCACTCTGCGTCATGATAAAATCCCAGATCCTTACGACGCTTACCCAGTAAATATGAGATTCCCTGTCACCTCTCCTGTACACAAATTGCTCCAGTGTTCCCCAACTCTCCCTATCTCCTATGTAACCATATCTCTCTTAGTACCTTAATTTTTAAAAAAGTTCTCTGTATTACTATTCTCATTTCCCTGAGTTTGCACTGACACCAGCCACTGCAGTCTGACTTAGCCCCTACTCTTACACAGAAAATGCTCTCAATAAGATCAGAAGAGTGTACAATTGTCTTCTCTAACTCCATCTCTTTTAGCATTTGACACTCTTGACTTTGCTCCCCATGCTCTCAAATGTGAATTTGGTGACACAATTCTCCATTTGTTCAGTCTTTACCTTCCTGGGCCCTCCTTCTTATTCTCCCCAATGCATTCATATCTCAGTGCTAAAGAGAACAAAGACCGATTTCTCAGTTAGGTTGAATAATCATTGTGTTGTCTCATTCTCTTCAGATAGACAGGCAGTCAGGACAGTCTCTCTGAAGCATGCAGGTCACAGTGGCTGAGGGAAAAGTGAGCCCGGCAAAGAACAAACTGGCCACTAAAGCTTCTGCCATTTCATTTCTACCACATTTATTGGCCAAAGTTAGTCACATGACTGAGCCTGACTCCCATTGGGCAGGGAAATACCATCCTCATTCTGAGAGTGGAGGGAAAACAGATACTAGTGGGAAATACCACCACCTTCAAACTTTCCTTTTATTTACTGATTTATTGTTGGTGTTTCCTGCCCTAGATCTCTTATTTTCTTATGTGTTTGATCCTTATGGTAGAGTTTATCCACAGCCAGGGTTTGGGATCAACCTAGAAGCTGGTAAGCCTATAATTTCTACCTGAAATCTTCATCTCTTTTCTGAATTTCTGTCTCTGTGTCCAAGTGTGTATCCATCCAAGTTTTAGTGATTAAAGAGATAACTTTTAGGATTGTGTGGAAGGGTGAGAAAGTAGGATAAGACTGAGATAAGGATGGGCAGGAGGAAAATGGGAAGAGTCCAAGGTAATACAAATAAAGGTTCATATGTTTGGCAGGTTCACTTCTTAGTTGGAAGTTTTATTATATTTCTGTTTATCTGTAAAGTGGTAATAATAATAATTCCCACTTCATAAGTTGGTTCTGAGGACTGAATTCATATATGTAAAATGCTAAAAATGATGGTTGGCTTGTATAATCATTTTTTACCTCAGAGTTTTGGCATGAGAGGAAGCTTAGGTATTATTTATTCTAACCCTTTACTTCTACAGATGAGAAAAATAAGGTCAAGAAAAATGCAAAGATTGGCACAAAGTTGACAGCTAGCTATAGGTGGACCAGCTCTAGCATTCAGCTCTCCCAATGCTCCACTCATCCACATTTCAAGGATACCATATTGTCATTTTTTATGTGAACTATAAAAATTCGAAGGCAGGAATGCAAACCGATGTTATCCAGTCATAGTATAGATTTTCTTCTGATTGTACTCCATTGCTAGAATCTGACGTGTCTCATTATAAGTGCTACTCCATAGAGGAGTCATGTGCTGGAGAGTTTGCACTCTCTTAAGAGAAGCCAAGATCTTGTGGCAGGATTTGGTCTATCGGTTTAATTTGGAAAGTTGCACATAACTTTCTGGTATCCCACAAATTAAAGTAGAATTACTATAATTTAGTTCCTAAGAGTACTATGTGAAATCAAATTATATTGCATTACTATTGCTGTAGTTATCCTTAAAAAATATTCTTTTTTTTAAACCAGTATCAATATGTGGAAAAATTCAGAACTAGTCAAATGCAGCCAAAGTTTCTGTTTGTTATAAACAGAGAAGAATGTCTTGAATGTAATAAGTTGTTTGGGCAAATCTGTTTTTGTCTGCTGTGACCAACTCTGTCCATTATATCTGTGTCCATTATGGACAGCATGTAATTTAAGAACAGTGGTTTGTGAAGAATGAGGCAAATGAAGGTTGGGAGGGAAACCCAAGTTACTCTGTTAACCAAATTCATCTTAAAATACTTCTAATTTTTCAACAACCTACTACTCTCTGCATACTTGGCTTTACAATGTTACGAAATCAAAATGCTTTATTCGACTAAAATATATACTTCATAGGGGGAAAAAGATCCCCTCCCCTAGGATTACTTAATTTAAAAATTCTGTGTTGAGAAGATTTCAGAGAAATCTATAGATACCAGGCCCAAGAATACAGATATAATAAGTTACTTAACTAAAGATTATAACCTGTGAGCTTATGAATCTGTCAGCAGGTCTATTAGAAAAGTTGCCTAGTTTAACCCTGGAGGAAGACATTATCTTCATTATGTTAGTCAGGAAACAGCACCACAATACAGACACTATCTCTGTTCTCCCAGACTGTTGTTCATACAAACGTCCTTTAAAAGACAGCCCAGGAAAAAGTTGCCACTGGAAGTAAAAAAAAAAAAAAAAACCTATGGAGAATTGTCATCAAATGAGTTTGTTTCTTTTTATTGCTGTATAGTATTCCATGGACTAGACACACCACAATATATTTATCCATTCACTAGTTGATGCACTTTTGGGTTGTTTTTGGGTTTGGCTAATAAAGCTATTTAAAACATTCATGTATAATTTGTTGTGTGGACATTATGTTTCATTTATCTTGGTAAACATGTACGTGTGGGATTTCTGTATCATATGGTAAATACATATTTAATTTTTTGAGAAGGTCCCAAAATACTTTACAAAGTGGTTATCATTTTGCACTTCCAACAGCAAAGTACAAGAGTTTCAATTGCTCCACATCTAAGGCAGCACTTAATTTAAACCCCTCTACATATGAACTAGTATCTCTTTGTGGTTTTTATTTGAATTTTTTAAGGAATAAAACTATTAGATATTTTTATGTTATTTGCCTTATTTTATCATTGGTTAAATTTTCATTCAAAGCTTTCTTTTCAAGAATCTAGTTAATTGTCTTCTTAACAATGAGTTGTAATTGTTGACAAAGACACTCTTTGACCAAACTTCAGAACGAGTCTTCAGGCCCTCCTTTCGTTTTTAGTTAAGTTTTGTTTTGCTTTTCTTTTTCTTTTTTAAAAAATGCTGATCTTTTTCACCCATTAGATTTGTTTGAAGAACAGCTTCCCATGTTTAAAAAATTAGGAAAAAAAGAATCCCTGGACCAATTGGTCCCTAGAATACTAACACCCTGTAAGTCTTGTGTTCATCTGATTGGTCCTTCCACCTGACAGGACCTCCCACATACCTCTGGAGAATACTATAGAAGGTGCTGGGAAATTAGGGAGGGACATGGGCTCAGCAGCTGCACCACCCTGGACTCTTCTCTGTACTCACAGGGAGGAGCAGTGCTCCCAGAAGGGTGGCTTCTAGGTGAGGCTCCCTTTTCTCCATGGCCTGCAGCGCCTGGCCCATGCCTGCACACTCAGGAGACCTCCATCTCTCTCCAGTATCCACAGTGCAGGATGTGCTGTAGCAGCCTGTTGACCACGTCCAGTGTCTGGTCCTTCTCCAGCACAATGTCACAAGAGTCTGTGTTGTGCTTCTGCTGTTCTTCCACCTTGTCATTTAAGAAACCAATCTTGAGAATGCCCTCCACACTGGGGAACCCCATCAGCCATAGTGAGGTCTCCCATGGAGTCTCCCAGCAGGAGGATGTGGTTTTGCCCTGAAGCTGCTGGAAGTACCTGGAGTTCTCACAAACAGAGCTATTCTTGTTGTCTGTGCATATGACCTGGCTCTTGAATCCCTGTAGGAAACTGTCTTTCTCAGAGTCCATGTAATTAGACACAATGTAGATGATGGGGTGAAACACTTTCATCAGTTGGATAATCTCCTCTAGGATATCACCAATGCCTGCGGAAAAATGAAAAGGGGAATGTTATGTTGGCAGAGGGTATTGAGGAATGTCTTGTATCCCTCCCTTAGTATTACATTGGACTCTCTAACCACCAGGGCTATCTGAAACTTCTGAATCTTCTGCTGGCATGAAAGATCACATGCTTCGGTCCTCAAATCCATCATATGAAGTAACTTCTCTATGACCGTCCAGGTTGGGTCAATCTCAACTGGATAATAGTGGTGAAAGAGCCCCTTGAGCTCATTGCACTACTGCTCACTGATGATCTTGCTGCGATCTAGAATGTTGTAAGTCCATCACTTCTTACAAGTCCATCCATTACATGCAAACCTGCTCAAGATCGTGTCAGAATCAGAAATGGCCTGTAAGTGGGCTCCCCCACCCCTGTGGAGGGTGCCAACAATCTCTTGCACCTGCCCAGGCTGCCAACATTAGGACCCTGGTCTTCGTCAGGATGCTCACCTGTCCCCAGACCCAAGGGAAGCACTGACCCCAGCTCTGCACTGGGCCCAGGGGCAGCTCAGGGCAGCTCAGCAGCTCTGTGATGGGGTTCTGGCCTGGCTCAGGGCGCCTACTGGCCGGGGTGGCATGGCAGGGTCTGGGGGTGGGAGCGCTTGGAAAGCCCTGGGGATCCAGGCCTGCCCCTCACATTTCCTTCTGCCTCTCCTCTTTGCCATGGCACTCCTGGCTCTCTTTTTGATTAGGCCTCACCCTTGGGCCTTGTCTTCAGCCTTCACAGTCCAGTTGTGGCAAGAATGTTGCTAACTTAGTTGATAGAGAATCCTCTCTCTTTGATATCTGATCACCCTTGATATCTGGTCAAAGTCCTCATCCTCCATTCTTGATGTCTAAGCCCTTGGCCTGCCTTTGGAAAGAATCTTGTACAGACAAGATGGTTCTTAAACAGACAGTCAGTTTAGCAAGAATAACCCTACCTTTGATATCCCTTCATAAGTGATTTTCCATCCACCAACCCCCTCACCTGCTTGATGTCTCTAAGTCCCAAGCTATCTCCGCTGTATTTAGATTTGGGCCGGATCTTTCTCAGTTGTGATAGTCCTAACACCATTTGAAATAGTTCTGAGCAAAGTCTTCCCTACTGTTTTAACAAGTGACAGAATAATTTCTTTCTTTCTTTCATTTTTTATATGGATATCCAGTTGTTTCAGAATTATTTATTGAAAGATTTTTCTTTCACTTTTGAAGTGCGTTAATGCCCGCGTTAAAAATCAAGTAATTGTATCAGTGTGGGTCTATTTTTGGACTTCATGGTACTCCATTAATCTGTTTGTTTCTCTTTTCATTAGTACCACACTGTCTTGGTAATTGTAGCATTCTAGTAAATGTTTTTTAAGTTTTTATTTAAATTCCAGTTAGTTAACATACAGTGCTATATTAGTTTCAGGTGTACAATACAGTGATTCAACAATTGGATACATCACCCGTGCTCATTACGACAAGTGCACTCCTTAATCCGCATCACCTATTTCACCCATTGCCTGCCCACCTCCCTTCTGGTAACCATCAGTTTGTTCTTTACAGTTAAGAGTCTGTTTTTTGGTGTGCTTATCTCTCTCTCTGTTGCCCTTGCTCCTTTGTTTTGTTTCTTAAAGCCCACATATGAGTGAAATCATATTATTTGTCTTTCTCTAACAGACTCATTTCTAGTAAGTTTTGATAGCAGATACTGGAAGTTCTCCAAATTTTCTCTCTCTCTGTCTCTCTGTCTTCTACCTATTCTAAGTTCAGTGAATTTCCATGAAATATTAAATCAGCTTGTCGTATTTCCTAATTGTTATTGTGTTGAAACTATGGAGTTTCAATTTTGGGGAGATTTGCCATCTCAATAACATTGAGTGCTCTGTTCTGTTAATATGTTATATCCCTCTATTTAATTAGTACTTATTTAATTCCTGTCAAGAATGTTTTGTAGTCTTCTATGTATACCTCTTACATAAATTTTGTTAAATCTATATCTAAGCATTTAATTTTTGATGTCATTGTAAATAGTATTATTTAACTTCAATTTTTTTCTTATATATGATAAAAAAAAACTGATTTTTGTTACCTGTGACTTTGCTAAATCACCCTAGTACCTGGTAGTTAGTTTGTAGATTCCTTATGCTATTCTAGGCAATAATGTTGTCGGCATATAAAGAAGTTTTATATCTCCCATTTCTATCCACATGCTTTTTTTGTATTTTGTTGTTGTTGTTTCTTTGCCTTATTACACTGTCCTCTGGCATAAATATGAGTGGAGTAGATGGAAAAGGACACTCTTACCTTAGTCTTTGGGGGTCAAAACAATCAGTATTTCACTGTTAAGTAAGATGTTAGATGAAGATTTTTGTTTGTGTCCCTTATAAGTTTATCACATTTTGCTATGAATTTTTATGATGAATATGTGAATTTTCTCAAATGCTTTGGCGTACCATATGGGATAATCACATACTATTTTAAAAATTTTATTATTGTAGTAATTGCATTGTTTTATTTTATTTTTATTTTTTTTAGTGCCCAATTTTATTTATTTATTTATTTATTAATATTTTTTTATTATATTATGTTAGTCACCATACAGTACATCCCTGGTTTTTGAAGTAAAGTTCGATGATTCATTACTTGCGTATAACACCCAGTGTACCATGCAATACGTGCTGTCCTTAATACCCATCACCAGTCTATCCCATTCCCCCACCCCCCTCCCCTCTGAAGCCCTCAGTTTGTTTCTCAGAGTCCATAGTCTCTCATGCTTCATTCCCCCTTCTGATTACCCCCCCTTTCTTTATCCCTTTCTTCCCCTACTGATCTTTCTAGTTCTTATGTTCCATAGATGAGAGAAACCATGTGATAATTGTCTTTCTCTGCTTGACTTATTTCACTTAGCATTATCTCCTCCAGTGCCGTCCATGTTGCAGCAAATGTTGAGAAATTGTTCATTTTGTTGAAGGTCATCTCAGCTCCTTCCATGATTTAGCTATTGTGGACAATGCTCCTATTAACATTGGGGTGCATATGGCCCTTCTCTTCACTAGGTCTGTATCTTTGGGGTAAATACCCAGTAGTGCAATGGCTGGATCATAGGGTAGCTCAATTTTTAACTTTTTAAGGGACCTCCACACTGTTTTCCAGAGTGGCTGTACCAACTTGCATTCCCACCAACAATGTAGGAGGGATCCCCTTTCCCCACATCCTCTCCAACAATTGTTGTTTCTTGCCTTGTCAATTTTTGCCATTCTAACTGGCGTAAGGTGGTATCTTGGTGTGGTTTTGATTTGAATTGCCCTGATGGCTAATGATTTTGAAGATTTTTTCATGTGTCTGTTAGCCATTTGTATGTCATCATTGCAAAAGTGTCTGTTCATATCTTCTGCCCATTTTATGATTTGTTTATTTGTTTCTCACATATTGAGTTTGAGAAGTTCTTTGTAGATCTTGATTACCAGTCTTTTATCTGTAGTATCACTTGCAAATATCTTCTCCTATTCCGTGGGCTGCCTCTTAGTTTTTTTGACTGTTTCCTTAGCTGTGCAGAAGCTTTTTATCTTGATGAAGTCCCATAAATTCATTTTATCTTTTGTTTCTCTTGCCTTTGGAGATGTGTCATGAAAAATGTTGCTGTGGCTGATGTCGTAGAGGTTGCTGCCTATGTTCTCCTCTAGGATTTTGATGGATTCCTGTCTCACATTGAGGTCTTTCATCAATTTAGAGTTTATCTTTGTGTATGGTGTGAGAGAGTGGACAAGTTTCATTCTTTTGCATGTAACTGTCCAGTTTTCCCAGTACCATTTATTGAAGAGACTGTCTTTTTTCCACTGGATGTTTTATCCTGCTTTGTCAAAAATTAGTTGACTAAAGAGCCGAGGGTCCATTTCTGGGTTCTCTATTCTGTTCCATTGGTCTATGTGTTTGTTTTTGTGCCAGTACCATGCTGTCTTTGTGATCACAGCTTTGTAGTACAGCTTGAAATCTGGCATTGTGATGACCCCAGCTTTGTTTTTCCTTTTCAACAATTCCTTGGCGATTCAGGGCCTTTTCTGGTTCCATACAAATTTAAGAGCTATTTGTTCCAGCACTTTGAAAAATGACATTGGTATTTTGATCAGTATAGCATTGAAAGTGTAGATTGCTCTGGGTAGCATGGACATTTTAACTATGTTAATTCTTCCAATCCATGAGCATGGTATATTTTTCCATCTTTTTTGTCTTCTTCAATGTCTTTCAAGAGTGATTTATAGTTTCTAGAATATAGGTCCTTTACGTCTCCGGTTAAGTTAATTCCAAGGTAATGTATGATTTTTGGTGCTATTGTAAATGGGATGGATTCCCTAATTTCTCTTTCTTCAGTCTCATTGTTCGTGTATAGAAATGCAACTGATTTCTGAGCATTGATTTTGTATCCTACCACATTACTGAATTGCTCTATAACTTCTAATAGTTTGGGAGTGGCTTCTTTTGGGTTTTCCATATAGAGTATCATGTCATCTGCAAAGAGAGACAGTTTGACTTCTTCTTTGCCTATTTGGATACATTTTATCCCTTTTTGTCGTCTGATTGCTGTTGCAAGGACTTCTAGTACTATGTTGAATAATAATGGCGAGAGTGGGCATCCTGGCCGTGTTCCTGATCTTAAGGGAAAGACTTCAGCTTTTCCCCATTAAGAATGATATCTGCTGTAGGCTTTTCATACATGGTTTTATGAGATTGAGGAATGTACCCTCTATCCCTACACTCTGAAGTGTTTTAATCAGGAAAGGATGCTGTCTTTTGTCAAATGCTTTTTCTGCATCTATTGAGAGGATCATATGGTTCTTGACACTTTACTTGTTGATATGATGTATCACACTGACCGATTTGCAAATGTTGAACCACCCTTGCATCCGAGGGATGAATCCCACTTGGTCATGATGGAAAATCCTTTTAATATACTGTTGGATTCTATTAGCAAGGATCTTGTTGAGAATTTTGGCATCCATATTCATTGGGGAAATTGGTCTGTAATTCTCCTTTTTAATGGGGTCTTTGCCTGGTTTGGGGATCAAGGTAATATTGGCCTCATAGAATGAGTTTGGTAGCTTTCCTTCTGTTTCTATTTTTTGAAATAGCTCTAGGAAAATAGGTATTTTTTCTTCTTTGAATGTTTGGTAGAATTCCCCAGGGAAACCATCAGGTCCTTGAGTTTTGTTTTTTGGAAGTTTTTTTTTTATCATTGTTTCATCACTTCATAATTAATTGGTCTGTTTAAAAAACCAATTTCTTCCTGATTCAGTCTTGGTAGTTTATAGGTTTCTAGGAAGTCCTCCATCTCTTCCAGATTAATTTATTGGCATAAAGCTGTTGATAAAAGTTTCTAATAATCCTTCCACTTTCATTGGTGTTGGTTGTGACCTCTCCCTTTTCATTCATAATTTTATTAATTTGGGTCTTTCTCTATTCTTTTGGATAAGTCTTGCCAGTGGTCTCTCAATTTTATTTATTCTTTCAAAGAACCAGATTCTAGTTCTGTTGATCTTCTCTACTGTACTCTTGCTTTCTAATTCATTGATATCTGCTCTAATTTTGATCAACTGCTTTCTCGTGCATGGATTAGGTCTGTCCCTCCATTGCTGTTCCAGTTCTTGATGTGAGAATATAAAAACTGCATTTTAGATTTTTCTATTCTTTTGAGTGAGGCTTGGATGGCTATGTATTTTCCCCTTAGGACTGCCTTTGCAGTATCCCATTGATTTTGGACCGTTGTGTTTTATTTCTCATTGGTCCCCATAAATTGTTTCAATTGATTTTTGATTTCCTGGTTTAGAATCATTCTTGAGCAGGATGGTTCTTAGTCTCCAACTGTTTGAGTTTCTTCCAAATTTTTCCTTATGTTTAAGTTCCAATTTCAAAGCGTTGTGGTCTGAGAATATGCAGGGAATAATTTCAGTCTTTTGGTATCGGTTGAGACCTGTTTTGTCACCCAAAACATGGTCTATTCTTGAGAATGTTCCATTGGCATTAGAACAGAATGAGTATTCTTTTGTTCTGGGGTGTAGTGTTCTATATATATCTATGAGGTCCAATTAGTCGAGCATAGCATTCAAAGCTCTTGTTTCTTTGTCAATTTTCTGCTTAGGTGCTCTGTCTATTTCTGATAGTGGAGTGTTGAGGTGCCCTACTATTAACGTATTATTATCTATATGTCTCTTTATCTGGTTAAGAGTTGGCTTGTGTATCTTGCTGCTCCCCTGTTGGGGGCATATATATTTGTAATTGTCATATCCACTTGTTGGATACATCCTTTAAGAATAATATAGTGCCCTTCTGTGTCTCTAACTATAGTCTTTAACTTAAAATCCAATCTGTCTGATACGAGAATTGCTACCCCAGCTTTCTTTTTTGGTCCATTGGCATGCAAGATGGTATTCCATCCCTTTACTTTCAGTCTGGATGTATCTTTAGGTTCAAGATGAGTCTCTTGTAGACAGCAAATGGATGGGTCATGTCTCTTTATCCAATCTGCAACCCTGTGGCGTTTTATGGGAGCTTTTAGTCCATTTACATTGCAACTGATTATTGAGAGATATGATTTTAATGATGCCATATTGCCTGTAAAGTCTTTGTTTCTTTAGATTGTGACTTTTTGTTCTATATCACTCTTGGGGCTTTTTTACTTTTATAGAACCCCCCTTAATATCTCCCGTAAGGCTGGTTTTGTGGTTACGAATTTGGTCAATGACTGATGATTCTGGAAGGTCTTTATCTCTCCATCAATTCTGAATGGAGCCTTGCTGGATAAAGGATCCTTGGCTGCATGTTTTTCTCTGAAAGAACTTTAAAAATGCCCCCCCAACCCTTTCTCTCATTCCAGGTCTGTGTAGACGGGTCTGACGTAATTCTGATACCTTTGCCTTGGTACATGAGAGATTTCTTTTCCCTGGCCACTTTCAATACTGTATCCTTGAATCTAATATTTGTGAATTGCTCTATGACGTGACGTGGCATAGGTTTGTCGTGGTTGAGCTTGGGAGGGGTCCTCTCTGCCTCTTGGACATGAAAGCTTGTTTCTCTTGCTAGATTAGGGAAATTTTCAGCTACAATTTGTTCAAATATCTCTTTTAGACCTCTATTTTTCTCCACCTCCTCGGGGATGCCAATGATTCTGACATTGGAACGTTTCATTGAGTCAGTAATCTCCCGTAACGTACATTCTTGAAATTGGATTTTTTTGATCCAAGTTTCTATTCTTTCTCTTCTACCATCCCATCCTCCAATTCACTAATTTGTTCTTCTGCGTCATTCACCCTGGCCATCAGAGCATCTAGTTTTGACTGCATTTGAATCATAGAATTTTTAATTTCTGCCAGATTCGCTCTCATTTCTGCCTTTAGAGATGCTATATTCTCATTAACATTTTCGTTAATACTTTTTTCAAGTCTACACATTATCTTTTTTTTTTTAAAGATTTTATTTATTTATTCAACAGAGACAGAGACAGCCAGCGAGAGAGGGAACAAAGCAGGGGGAGTGGGAGAGGAAGAAACAGGCTCATAGCGGAGGAGCCTGATGTGGGGCTTGATCCCGTAATGCTGGGATCACGCCCTGAGCCGAAGGCAGACGCTTAACCGCTGTGCCACCCAGGCGCCCCTCAAGTCTACACATTATCTTGACCATTGTTACTCTGAACTCCATTTCTGACAATTTGGTTATATCCATATCCATTATTTCTGTGGCAAAGGCCACAGACTCATTGTCTTTTCTTTACTGGTTGGGATTTCTCCTTCTTGTCATTCTGATGAGAAGAGGTTGCGGGGTTGTCCAGAGCCCAAATTATTGACCAGGACCCAGGCAGTGCACACTTGTTTTACAGGGACCTTAGGGATGTGGGCTTCTTGATTTTTCAGCCTGCCGCGCTGATACTCAGGCTACCCTGTTTGGATACATTTCCATGCCCCCTGTGAAGGGGTATGGGGATGGGCATACTGTTAGCTGGTATTTCCAGGCTTTTGTTCTCTGGCGGCTTTTCCTGGACGTTTTCTGTGCCTCTTCTGAGAGTCAGAGCAGCAGTGGCCGAATCCCACTGTGTCTCAGAACAGAGCGATCGCAGACTGCTCTCCACTGATGTTCTGGCCACTTTAACTCTGTTTCTGTTGGTGCTGCTCAACCTGCAGCATCCCTGGTTATGTGCTCCACAGCCGTCCTCCTAATCCTCACTTCCAGGGCTGGAGCGTCTCCGTCCTTTGTGTTTCTAACACTGCCAGCTGCCAGCCGCCAGCCACCCCCACAGACTCCGAAGCTCCAGCCCTCAGACTGGTTGTGCACATTCCCCTGCTCACGGTCTCAGTCTGCTCTCTCGTGGGTGCCGGTCCACGAGTCAGCCCGTTCCCCCGTGCAGGTGGCTACCGCTTCCCGGTGCCCAAACAAGGCGGCTCCCTCCCCCTTCCATTTAATTTCCGATATCTGTGCACGGTTTCATGGCTTCCCGCTTTGTACATCTATACTCATCGCTGGAGATGTTCATTTGTACAGATCCAGATGTATCTTCCTTCGTCTCAGGCTGATTCCGTGGATCTTCAGGATGGTCTGGTACCTATCCAGCTCAACTCAGGTGACCAGCTGAAAAAAGGGTCCCCTACTCCTCCGCCATCTTAACTCCTCCCCTCATTTTTAAATTTTTTAATATTAAGCCAATTTTGCATACCTGGTATAATTACCCACCTCAGTCATGATGTATCATCTATTTTATATATTGCTGCATTTATTTTGTTAATACTTTGTTAAGCATTTTTATATTTATGTCTGTAGTTTTCTTATTATGTCTTTTTTTTTTTTTCCGGTTCTCCTACCAGAGTAATGCTGTCCTCATTAAACAAACTGGGAGATGTTGCCTCCAGTTCTATTTCCTGAAAGAATGTCTCTCAACCTAATACACTTTTTTTTTTAAATATTTCATAGGCTTCCCTGGTTAAGCAACCTCAGCTGGGAATTTTCTTTGGGGAATATTTTTAGCTCTGAATTAAATTTTTTAATAGTTACAAGGCTATGTCACTATGGAAGTTTTTGTCTGCTTGTCTGTTTGTTCTACCAATTACTGAGGGAGGAGTATTGAAATCTCTATTATTTTTCTATTTCTTCTATGAATTCTATTAGATTTTAATTTTTTCATCTCTGAAATTTCCATTTGAATCATTTTATATCTTCCATTTCTCTCTTTATTTTGTTTATATTTTCCTTTACATTCTTAAGTATATTTGCAATACTCTAATAGCTGTTTATTTATTTTATTATTTTATAAAAGTATAATTAACATACAGTGTTATATTAGTTTCAGGTGTACAATATGATGATTCAGCAATTCCATACACTTATCCATATCTATCAAGAAAAGAGTATTCTTAATCTCCTCTATCTATTTCACTCATCCTCCCACCGGCCTCCCTTCTGGCATCCACCAGATTGTTTTGCGTATTTAAGAGTCTGGTTTTTTCTTTGTCTCTTTTTTTTGTTTTTTTTTTTTTTTTTTTTTCATTTGTTTCTTAAATTCCACATATGAATGAAATTGCATTGTATTTGTCTTTTTCTAACTGTCTTATTTCATTTAGCCTTATATTCTGTAGTTTCATCCATGTATTTGCAAATAGCAAGATTTCATTCCTTTTATGGCAGAGTAATATTCCATCATATACATATGTATACCTATATTTATCTTTTTTTTTTAATGACTTTTTATTATATTATGTTAGTCACCATACAGTACATCCCCGGTTTCCGATGTAAGGCTCGATGATTCATTAGTTGTGTATAACACCCAGTGCACCATGCAATACGTGCCCTCCTTACTACCCATCACCGGTCTATCCCATTCCCCCAACCCCCTCTCCTCTAAAGCCCTCAGTTTGTTTCTCATAGTCCATAGTCTCTCATGTTTCATTCCCCCTTCTGATTACTCCCCCTTTCTTTATCCCTTTCTTCCCCTACCGATCATCCTAGTTCTTATGTTCCATAGATGAGAGAAATCATATGATAGTTGTCTTTCTCTGCTTGACTTATTTCACTTAGCATTATCTCCTCCAGTGCCGTCCATGTTGCAGCAAATGTTGAGAACTCGTTCTTTCTGATAGCTGAGTAATATTCCATTGTATATATGCACCACAACTTCTTAATCCAGTCATCTGTTGAAGGGCATCTCGGCTCCTTCCATGATTTAGCTATTGTGGACAATGCTGCTATGAACATTGGGGTGCATATGGCCCTATTCTTCACTAGGTCTGTATCTTTGGGGTAAACACCCAGTAGTGCAATGGCTGGATCATAGGGTAGCTCAATTTTTAACTTTTTAAGGGACCTCCACACTGTTTTCCAGAGTGGCTGTACCAACTTGCATTCCCACCAACAATGTAGGAGGGATCCCCTTTCTCCACATCCTCTCCAACAATTGTTGTTTCTTGCCTTGTCTATTTTTGCCATTCTAACTGGCATAAGGTGGTATCTCAGTGTGGTTTTGATTTGAATTTCCTTGATGGCTAATGATTTTGAACATTTTTTCATGTGTCTGTTAGCCATTTGTATGTCTTCATTGGAAAAGTGTCTGTTCATATCTTCTGCCCATTTTTTGATTTGTTTATTTGTTTCTCGTGTATTGAGTTTGAGAAGTTCTTTATAGATCTTGGATACCAGTCCTTTATCTGTAGTGTCCTTTGCAAATATATTCTCCCATTCCGTGGGCTGCCTCTTAGTTTTTTTGATTGTTTCCTTGACTGTGCAGAAGCTTATTATCTTGATGAAGTCCCATAAATTCATTTTATCTTTTGTTCCTTTTGCCTTTGGATATGTATCATGAAAAAGGTTGCTTTGGCCGATGTCGTAGAGGTTGCTGCCTATGTTCTCCTCTAGAATTTTGATGGATTCCTGTCTCACATGGAGGTCTTTCATCCATTTGGAGTTTATTTTTGTGTATGGTGTGAGATAGTGGTCAAGTTTCATTCTTTTGTATGTAGCCGTCCAATTTTCCCAGCACCATTTATTGAAGAGACTGTCTTTTTCCCACTGGATGTTTTTTCCTGCTTTATCAAATATTAGTTGCCCAAAGAGCCGAGGGTCCATTTCTGGGCTCTCTATTCTGTTCCATTGGTCTATGTGTCTGTTTTTGTGCCAGTACCATACCGTCTTTGTGATCACAGCTTTGTAGTACAGCTCGAAATCCGGCATTGTGATGCCTCCAGCTTTGTTTTTCCTTTTCAACAGTTCCTTGGCGATTCAGGGCCTTTTCTGGTTCCGTAGAAATTTAAGGACTATTTGTTCCAGTTCTTTGAAAAATGTCCTCGGTATTATGATCGGGATAGCATTGAAAGTGTAGATTGCTCTGGGTAGCATGGACATTTTAACTATGTTAATTCTTTCGATCCCTGAGTATGGAATATCTTTCCATCTTTTTATGTCTTCCTCAATGTCTTTCAAGAGTGATTTATAGTTTCTAGAATATCGGTCCTTTACGTCTCTGGTTAAATTAATTACAAGGTAACGTATGGTTTTTGGTGCTATTGTAAATGGGATGGATTCCCTAATTTCTCTTTCTTCGGTCTCTTTATTCATGTATAGAAATGCAACTGATTTCTGAGCATTGAATTTGTATCCCGCCACGTTACTGAATTGCTCTATAATTTCTAATAGTTTGGGAGTGGCTTCTTTTGGGTTTTCCATATAGAGTATCATGTCATCAGCGAAGAGAGACATTTTGACTTCTTCTTTGCCAATTTGAATACCTTTGATCCCTTTTTGTCGTCTGATTGCTGTTGCAAGGACTTCTAGTACTATGTTGAATAATAGTGGCAAGAGTGGGCATCCTTGTCGAGTTCCTGATCTTAAGGGAAAGGCTTCCAGCTTTTCCCCATTGAGAATAATATTTGCAGTAGGCTTTTCATAGATGGCTTTTATGAGATTGAGAAATGTACCTTCTATTCCTACACTCTGAAGGGTTTTAATCAGGAAAGGATGCTGTATTTTGTCAAATGCTTTTTTGGCATTGATTGAGAGGATCATATGGTTCCTGAGTCTTTTCTTGTTGATATGATATATCACGCTGATTGATTTGCGAATATTGAACCACGCTTGCATCCCAGGTATGAATCCCACTTGATAGTGATGGATAATCCTTTTAATGTACTGTTGGATTCTATTAGCAAGTATCTTGTTGAGGATTTTGGCGTCCATATTCATTAGGGAGATCGGTCTGTAATTCTCCTTTTTGAGGGGGTCTTTGCCTGGTTTGGGGATCAAGGTAATATTGGACTCATAGAATGAGTTTGGTAGCTTTCCTTCTGTTTCTATTTTTTGAAATAGCTTTAGGAGAATAGGTATTATTTCTTCTTTGAATGTTTGGTAGAATTCCCCAGGAAAACCGTCCTGGCCTGGAGTTATGTTATTTGGAAGGTTCTTTATCACTGACTCAATTTCTTCATAATTAATTGGCCTGTTTAAGAAATCAATTTCTTCCGGTTTCAATCTCCAGTAGTTTATAGGTTTCCAGGAAGGATTCCATCTCTTCCAGATTGCTTAATTTATTGGCATATAGCTGTTGATAAAAATTTCTAATAATCCTTCCAATTTCAATGGTGTTCCTTGTGACCTCTCCTTTTTCATTCGTAATTTTAATAATCTGGGTCCTTTCTCTTTTCTTTTGGATAAGTCTTGTCAGTGGTCTGTCAATTTTATTGATTCTCTCAAAGAACCAGCTTCTAGTCCTGTTGATCTGCTCTACTATACTTCTGGTTTCTGCTTGATTAATTTCAGCTCTAATTTTGGTCAACTGCTTCCTCGTGCGTGGATTAGGCCTGTCCCTCTGTTGCTGTTCCAGCTTCTTGAGGTGAGAATATAAAAACTGCATTTTAGATTTTTCTATTCTTTTGAGTGAGGTTTGGATGGCTATGTATTTCCCCCTTAGGACTGCCTTTGCAGTATCCCATAGGTTTTGGACTGTTGTATTTTCATTCTCATTAGTCTCCATAAATTGTTTAATTTGATTTTTGATTTCCTGGTTTAACGAGTCATTTCTGAGCAGGATGGTTCTTAGTCTCCAAGTGTTTGAGTTTCTTCCAAATTTTTCCTTGTGGTTGAGTTCTAATTTCAGAGCTTTGTGGTCTGAGAATATGCAGGGGATAATTTCAATCTTTTGGTATCGGTTGAGACCTGTTTTGTGTCCCAGAACATGGTCTATTCTTGAGAATGTTCCATGGGCATTAGAATAGAATGAGTATTCTTTGGTTCTGGGGTGTAGTGTTCTATATATATCTATGAGGTCCAACTCGTCGAGTACGGCATTCAAAGCCTTTGATTCTTTGCTTAGTTTTTGCCAGGGTGTTCTGTCTATTTCTGATAGTGGAGTGTTGAGGTCCCCTACTATTAATGTATTTTTATTTATATGTCTCTTTATTCTGGTTAAGAGTTGGCGTGTGTATCTTGCTGCTCCCCTGTTGGGGGCATATATATTTATAATTGTCATATCCACTTGTTGAATACTTCCTTTAAGAATAATATAGTGCCCTTCTGCATCTCTAACTATAGTTTGTAGTTTAAAATCCAATCTGTCTGATATGAGAATTGCTACCCCAGCTTTCTTTTGAGGTCCATTTGCGTGAAAGATGGTACTCCATCCCCTTACTCTCAGTCTGAATGCATCTTTGGGTTCGAAATGAGTCTCTTGTAGACAGCAAATGGATGGATCATTTCTTTTTATCCAATCTGCAACCCTGTGGTATTTTATGGGAGAATTTAAGCCATTAACATTAAGACTGAGTACTGAGAGATATGATTTTAATGATGCCATGTTGCCAGTAAAGTCTTTGTATTGGCTGTGACTTTCTGTTCTGTATCACTCTTGGGGCATTTTTACTTTTATAGAACCCCCCATAATATCTTCTATAGGGCTGGTTTCGTGGTTACGAAATTGGTTAGTGACTGGCGATTCTGAAATGTCTTTATTTCTCCATCAATTCTGAATGACAGTCTTGCTGGATAAAGGATCCTTGGCTGGATGTTTTTCTCTGAAAGAGCTTTAAATATGCTCCCCCAACCTTTTCTCTCATTCCAGGTCTGTGTAGACAGGTCTGACGTAATTCTGATGCCTTTGCCTTGGTACGTGAGAAATTTCTTTGCCCTGGCCGCTTTCAATACTGTATCCTTGGATCTAATATTTGCGATATGCACTATGACGTGATGTGGCGTAGGTTTGTCATGGTTGAGCTTGGGAGGGGTCCTCTCTGCCTCTTGGACACGAATGTTTGTTTCCCTCGCTAGATTAGGGAAGTTTTCAGCTACAATTTGTTCAAATATCTCTTCTAGACCTCTGTTTTTCTCCACCCCCTCGGAGATGCCGATGATTCTGACATTGGATCGTTTCGTTGAGTCAGTAATCTCCCGTAACCTACATTCGTGGGCTTGGATTTTTTTAAGAGCAGCTTCTATTTTGTTTTTTTCCTCTATTAACCCTTCCTCCAATTCACTAACCCGTTCCTCTGCTTCTGTGACCCTGGCCGTCAGAGCCTCTAGTTTTGCCTGCATTTGGCTCATAGAATTTTTAATTTCTGTCAGATTCACTCTCATTTCTGTCCTTAGGGATTCTATATTCTCAGTAACCTTTTCGTTAATAGTTTTTTCAATTCTACTCATCATTTTGACCATCGTTACTCTGAATTCCATTTCTGATACTTTGGTTACATCCATATCTATTATTTCTGTGGCAGAGGCCACAGACTCAGTGTCTTTTTTTTGCTGGGGGTGGCTTCTCCTTCTTGTCATTCTGATGAGGAGAGGTTGTGGGGTTGTCCAGAGCCCAAATTATTGACTGGGTCCCAGGCCGTGCCCCTTGTTTTTTAGGGATCTTAGGGATGTGGGCTTCTTCTTTAAAGATTTTATTTATTTATTTATGTGGCAGCCAACCAGCGAGAGAGGGAACAGAAGCAGCGGAGTGGGAGAGGAAGAAGCAGGCTCCCAGCGGAGGAGCCCGATGAGGGACTCCTTTCCGGAACGCCGGGATCACGCCCTAAGCCCAAGACAGGCGCTCAATGACTGCGCCACCCAGGTGCCCGGGTTGTGGGCCTCTTGATTTTTCAGCCTGCCTTCTGTGTTCTGGGGGAGGGGCCTGCCTCGCTGATACTCAGGCAACCCTGTTTGGGTAGAGTCTCCGTGTCCCTTGCGAGGGGGGATGGGGATGGGCACGCTGTGAGCTGGTATTTCCAGGCTTTTATTCTCTGGCGGCTTTCCCTGGCGGTTTGCTATGCCTCTTCTGAGAGTCAGAGCAGCAGCGGCCGAATTTCAGCCTCTGTCTCAGAACAGAGGGATTGCAGTCCATTCTCTACTAATGTTCTGGCCACTTTAACTCTGTTACTGTTGGTGCTGCTCAACCCTGCAGCATCCCGGGATGTGCGCCCCACACCCGGTGTCCCAGCCCTCACTTCCAGGGCCGGTGTGTCTCTGTCCTTTGTGTTTCTAATGCCGCCAGCCGCCCCGCGCACCCTCCGGAAGCTCCCGGTCTCAGTCTGGATCCAGTGAGCGCACCGGGATCCGGTGTTCTGTGAGATGCCGGGTGGCGCGCATACCCGGCTCACAGTCTCAGTCTGCTGTTTTGGGGGTGCTGTCCGCGAGCCCCGCCTGCTCTCCCGTGCAAGTGGCTACCACTTCCTGGCGCCCGAGCGGAGGCTCCCTCCCCTTCCGTTTATCTTCCGATATCTGTGCAAGGTTTCATGGCACCCCGCTTCGTACCTCAATACTCAGCGCTGGAGATGTTCATTTGTAGAGATCCAGAATCATCTTCCTGCATCCCAGGCTGGTTCCGTGGTTGTTTAGGCTGGTCTGGTACCTATCCAGGTCGACTCGGGGGACTGGCTGAAAAATGTGTCTCCTACTCCTCCACCATCTTAACTCCTCCTCCTATACCTATATTTATATCTGTATCTTTCACATCTTCTTTATTCATCTGTGGATAGACACATGGCCTGCTTTCATATCTTATCTTGTAATTACACTGTTCCTTCTTTTTATGTCTGTTACTATTGATTAATTTTCCTCCTATTATGAGTATGTTCCTGCTTCTTTGTCTGGTAAGTTTCTACCGATTACCAGATACAGAAAATTTATATGTTGAGCAGTAGAGTTCGTTGCATTCCATTAAGAAATGTTGAATTTTGTACTAGCATGCAGTTACTTGCATATTATTTCAATTCTGCTAAGCTTACTTATTATGTCAAGTATGGCATATACACAGCAGTCCCTACTCTTGCGCTAACTTTCCCCACTACAATAGCCACACTCTTTTGAGGAGTTTTTCTAATGCCCCACATATGATGAGGTCTCTCTCTTTACTTTGGCTGAAGAAACACAAATTGTTCCCATCCCTGTGTTACTCTGAGAATCTTTTGGTTGATTACTTTCTGGATGTTCTGTCTGAACTTATGGAGATTCCAGACATTGACTTAAGTCAGTACTCAGTCAGACATAGAAGATTCCTCAGCCAATGTCTGGAACTTTGTGTGTGTGTGAATGTATGTGCACGTGCATATATGTCCCTATTTTCTAGTATTCTCTCTCATAATTTCTATCTGCATCAGCTTCACTGAACTGTGTCTATCTCCTCTATCAACAAAACATCCCATCTCTATTTGGGTTCTCCCTCTCTGCCTTGCAGCCTAAAAACTACTTTTAGGAAGTAAGCTTGTTCACTTGTTCCCTTTCTTCCCGTGCTGTATGACGTCCAATGTCTATCCATTGTTTTTTCATGTATAGTTTAACTTCCCTATTTACAAATTCTATTTTGTAATTCACCTGCTTGCTAAAATATATTTGTAATCCCACAATTGATACTAGCAGTGCTTTTGTACCATTTGTAGCCATGTGCAGGGTAGGGGAAAGAAAGTTTGAGTTGCCCAAGATGCACTTTCCCAGCTGAAGACCAAGAGTATACTCTGCCTTCTTGTTTCCGTTCTCACACTCACAAGCAAGTGTTCTTTTCCCAGTCTATTGAGTGTCACATTTTTTGCATTTTTGTGGTTTTTTTTTTTTTGGTTGGTGATTTCACTATTTAAAATGGCCCTTGAGCATGATGTTGAAACATTATCTAATGTTCCTAAAAACAGGAAGCCTGTGATGTGTCTTAAGGAGAAAATATGTCATTTAGATAAGCCTCATTCAGGCATGAGTTATACTGCTATTGGCCATGAGTTCAAGGCTAATGAATCAAAGAATATATGAAATAAGGTATTTTGAAACAGAAACACACATTAACAGCAGATTTCATATTAATGGGTTGATGAAAATATTATAAGCAATATCTTTGGTCTATTTCCTTCTTCATTTAGAAAATAAAACTATATTCATCTCTACCCTAAGTGAATATACATATATATACATGCATTAGAAAAGTTAATTTTAAAGAAAAATACGAATTTAATATTTCAAACAAGACCTTTTTCTTCTCCCCCCCCACCAAATAATTAACACTAAGTAACTTCTTGATAACATGCAATCTTTGTTTCTGTTTCCAAATGTGCACTAGACATGTTGTTTTATTTCTAATTTCTTAACACATCAGTAGATTCTAAGCTGGGCACTTCTTGTATCTGTCATCAAACTAAATAATGGTCACAATTTCCAGACATTCCTACATTAATAATTGTCTGTATTCAGGTGTTTATATGTAACTAGATGTTTGTCTACCTTGCCTTCTTGAGAACTGGGTCTTGTATTTACTAAACCTCAGTTTTCCCCTAACATCTAGGAAAGAACTACTCATTTAATGGGTGGTACTTGTACACCCCCAATTCATTCATACGTGTACACTGTGCCACATTCCTAAAGGGCCTGTAAGACTGGTGTGTGTATATGTATTTAAATTAGAGATAACCTTATGTGCATACAGAATGCAGGTACGAAAGCATACTATTTTGTGAGAAGAACCCCTCCCATGCAGTCTGAAATCCTACTATTAATCATTCATCTATTTGAATTAATTAAGTCTGTTATTTCTTTTAAAAGTTAACTAACTAAATAAACAAATAGCCATTCATTATGTCCAAACTTTGCAGCTTAACAGTATAACAAATACAGTATTGTGTTAATTACACATTCTGATTTACAAGGAGGGCTCTGTGTTTAAATAGTCTGTTTTCAAAATAAGTTGTTCAGGGAGAGGAGGGAAGATGTAGGGGACCTCATTTCATCTGGTCCCTTGAATTCAGCTAGATATCTATCAAATCATTCTGAACACCTGTGAATTCAACCTGAGATCTAAGGAAATAATTGCTATAATTCTATAAATAGGCAACCACTTTTTACAAGGTAGGAGGTATGGATAAATGAATCTGAGGGGATATATCGGAAGATAAACAGCAGGGGGGAAGGGAGCCTCCGAAGACAGCTACCAGAAAGTGTTATACCTCAGAGCACAAAATAGGAACTTTTAGAAGTCTGCTCCTGTTAGGAATGACCCTGTGTGAAAGGTGCTCAGGTGGCAAAGTGGGGCAGAGTCCTAGGTAGGACAGTGTGGTCTCAGGATCCCCAGGGTCACAGAAAGAACAGGAGGTGCCTGAGTTATCGGAGTTCCCAAACATTGGAGCAGGGAAACTGGCTACAATCAGTGAGGCCAGAAGTGGGCTCTCAACTCGGTTGCCATCATTGGCAAACTATAGTATTATCCCAGGAGCACTCTCTGAGCTGGAGCACTCCAAGATGCAGAAACTCCACGACCCTCCTTCCCCAGGGAGGATCTGTGCAGTGTGCACTGCAGGAGTTTGTAGAGTTTGGTGAACATGAAAGTGATTAACTGCTTTCCCTGAGGTAAATTATGGAGAACAAAGAAACTGGGCAAAAGAGAGATTAACTATTACTGGACCATAAGGGGAGAATTCAAAAAAATCAGTGGTACCCTAAATTAAAACAATATTAGAATTATTGGGGTCCCAGATGAAGAGGAAGGGGAGGCAAAAGGTATATTTGAGCAACTTATAGCTGAGAACGTCCCTAATCTGAGGAAGGAAACAAGCATTCAAGTCCAGGAGGCACAGAGAACCCCCCTCAAAATCAATAAAAATAGATCATGACCCCAACATATAATTGTGAAGCTTCAAATTTCAGAGATAAAGAGAAAACCCTGAAAGAAGCTCAAGACAAGAGGTCCTTAACCTACAAGCATAGGGACATTAGACTGGCAGCAGACCTATCCAGAGAGACCTAGAAGGCCAGAAAGGGCTGGCATGATATAGTCAGGGCACTAAATGAGAAAAACATGCAACCAAGAATACTTTATCAAGCAAGGCTGTCATTCAGAATGGAAGGAGAGATAAAGAGCTTCCAGGACAAACAGAAACTAAAAGAATTTATGATCACTAAACCAGCCCTGCAAGAAATATTAAAGGGGATCTTGTAAGCAAAGAGAGAACCAAAAAGTAACAGAGATCAGAAAAGAAAAGAGACAATACACAGAAACAGATTTTACAGGTTAATACAATGGCACTACATTAATATCTTTCAATAGTTACTCTGAATGTAAATGGGCTAAATGTTCCAATCAATAGACACCAGATATCAGATTGGATAAAAAAGCAAGAACTATCTATATGCTGTCTACAAGAGACTCATTTTAGACCCAAAGACACCTCCAGAGAGAGTGAGGGGATAGAGAACAATTATTCTGTAATGGACACCAAAAGAAAGCTGGGGTAGCAATCCTTATATCAGACAAATTCGATTTTAAGCCAAAGACTGTAGTAAGGGATGAAGAGGGACACTATATCATACTTAAAGGGTCTATCCAACAAGAAGATCTAACAATTATAAATATTTATGCTCCTAACTTGAGAGCAGTCAATTATATAAACTAGTTAATAACAAGATTAAAGAAACATATTGATAATAATACCATAATGTTGAGGGACTTTACACCCCATTCACAGCAACAGACAGATCATCTAGGGCAGAAGATCAACAAAGAAACAAGGGCTTTCTCTGAATGACACATTGGACCAGATGGACTTCACAAATATGTGCAGAACATCCCATCCTGAAACAATAGAATACTCATTCTTCTTGAGTGCACATAGAACTTTCTCCAAAATAGACCACATACTGGGTCACAAATCAGGTAACAATTGACACCAAAAGATTGGGATTATTCCCTGCATATTTTCAGACCCTAATGCTTTGAAACTTGAACTCAATCACAAGAGGAAATTTGGAAGGAACCCAAACACTTGGAGATTAAGGGGTATCCTACTAAAGAATGAATGGGTCAACCAGGACATTAAAGAAGAATTGAAAAAATTCATGGAAACAAATGAGAATGAAAACACATCTGTTCAAAACCTTTGGGATACAGCAAAGGCAGTCCTAAGAGGGAAGTACATAGCAACACAAACCTTTCTCAAGAAACTAGAAAAGTCTCAAATACACAAGCTAGCCTTCCTCCTAAAGGAACTGGAGAAAGAACAGTAAATAAAGTCTAAACCAAGCAGGAGATGAGAAATAATAAAGATTAGAGCAAAAAATCAATGAAATAGAAACCGAAAGAACAGTAAGACATATCAACAAAACTAGAAGCTGGTTCTCTGAAAGAATTAATAAGATAAAAAAAACCCTAGGCAGACTTATCAACAAGAAAAGGCAAAGGGCCCAAAATAATGAAATCATGAATGAAAGAGGAGAGATCACAACCAAAACTGAAGAAATAGAAACAATTATAAGAACATATTATAAGTAATTATATGCTAAAAAATTAGGCAAACTGGAAGAAACGGATACATTTCTAGAGACGTATAAACTACCAAAACCGAAAAAGGAAGAAATAGAAAACCTGAACAGATCCATAACCAGCAAGGAAACTGAAGGAGTAATCCAAAATCTCCCAACAAACAAGAGTCCAGGGCCAGATGACTTCCCAGGGAAATTCTACCAAACAATTAAAGAAGAACTAATGCCCATTCTTCTGAAGCTGTTTCAAAAAGTAGAAATGGAAGGAAAACTTCCAAACTCATTCTATGAGGTCAGCATTACTTGATAATAAAACCAAGACCCCACCAAAAAGGAGAATTACAGGCCAATATCCCTGATGAACATGGATGTCAAAATTCTCACCAAGACACTAGCCAATAGGATCCAACAGTACATTAAAAGGATTGTTCATGACAAAGTTGGATTTATTCCTGGAATGCAAGGGTGGCTCAACGTTCACAAATCAACCAATATGATACATTGCATTAATAAAAGAAAGAATAAGAAACATATGATTCTCTCAACTGAGGCAGAAAAAACATTTGACAAAATACAGCATCCTTTCTTGATTAGAACTTTCCGCAGTGTATGGACAGCGGGAACATACTTCAATATCATAAAAGCCATCTCCAGAAAGCCCACAGCAAATATCATTCTTAATGGGGAAAAACTGAAAGCTTTTCCCCTAAGGTCTGGAACATGACAGGGATGCCCACTCTCACCACTGCTGTTCTAGAAGTCCTAGCCTCAGCAGTCTGACAACAAAAAGAAATAAAAGTCATTCAAATTGGCAAAGAAGTCAAACTCTCACTCTTCATGGACAACGTGATACTTTATGTGGAAAACCCAAAAGACTCCACTCCAAAATTGCTAGAACTCAAACAGGAATTCAGCAATGTGGCAGGATATAAAATCAATGCACAGAAATCAGTTGCATTTTTATACACTAACAATGAGACAGAAGAAAGAGATTAAGGAGTGAATCCCATTTAGAATTGCACCAAAAACCATAAGATACCTAGGAATAAACCTAACCAAAGAGGTAAAGGATCTGTACTCAGAAAACTATAGAACACTCATGAAAGAAACTGAGGAAGACACAATGAAATGAAAAGCATTCCATGCTTATGGACTGGAAGAATAAATATTGTTAAAATGTCTATGCTACAAAGAACAATCTACACATTCAATGCAATCTCTATCAAAATACCATCGACATTCTCCACAGAGCTGGAATAAATAATCCTAAAATTTGTATATAACCAGAAATGACCCTGAATAGCCAGAGGATTGTTGAAAAAGGAAGCCAATGCTGATGTCATCACAATGCCTGACTTCAAGCTCTAATACAAAGCTGTAATCTTTAAGGCAGTATGGTACTGGCACAAAAACCGACACACAGATCAATGGAACAGAATAGACAACCCAGAAATGGGCCCTCAACTCTATGGCCAATTAATCTTTGATAGAGCAGGAAAGAATATCCAATGGAAAAATCTCTCCAACAAATGGTGTTGGCAAAAATGGACAGCCATATGCAGAAGAATGTGACTGGATTCTCTTATGTCATTCTCTTACACAATACACAAAGATAAACTCAAAATGGATAAAAGACCTAAATGTGAGACAGGAATCCATCAAAATCCAAGAGGAGAAGGCAGGCAACAATCTCTTTGACCTTGGCCACAGCAACTTCTTGCTAGACATGTCTCCAAAGGCAAGGGAAACAAAAGCAAAAATGAACTATTGGGACTTTATCAAGATAAAAAGCTTCTCCACAGCAAAGGAAATAACTGACAAAACTAAAAGCCAACCTCTGGAATGGAAGAAGATATTTTCAAATGACATATCAGCTAAAGGGCTGGTATCCAAAATATATAAGGAATTTATCAAACTCGACACCTAAAAAACAGAAAATCCATTCAAAAAAGAACAGACACTTCTCCAAAGAAGACATACAAATGGCCAACAGACACATGAAAAAATTCTCCACATCCCTTGGGATCAGGGGAAAAAAAAAAAAGCCAAAATGAGATACTGCCTCACGCCAGTCAGGATGGCTAAAATGAACAAGTCAGGAAACAACAAGTGTTGATGAGGATGTGGAGAAAGGGGAACCCTCTTACACTGTTGGTGGGAATGCAAGCTGGTACAGCCACTCTGGAAAACAGTATGAAGGTTTCTTAGGATGTTAAAAATAGAGCTACTCTACAACCCAGCATTGCACTACTAGCTATTTACCCCAAAGATACAAATGTATTGATCCAAAGGAGCACATGTCCATAATAGCCAAAGTATGGAAAAAGCCAAGATGTCCATCAACAGATGAATGGATAAAGAAGATGTTATATATATATATATATATATATATATATATATATATATATATATATATATACACACACACACACACACACACACACACACACATATGTATATATATATACACAATGGAATATTACTCAGCCATCAGAAAGGATGAATACTTACATTTACAGTGACGTGGATGGGACTGGAGGGTTTTATGCTGAGCAAAATAAGTCAATCAGAGGAAGGCAATTATCATATGGTTTCACTCATATGTGGAATATAAGAAACAGCACAGAAGATCATAGGGGAAGGGAAGGAAAATGGAATGGATAAAACCAGAGAGGGAGAAAAACCATAGACTCTCTTAACTATAGGAAACAAACTGAGGGTTGGTGGAGGGGTGGTGGGTGGTGGGACGGGGTAACTGGGTGATGGGCATTATGGAGGGCACATGATGTGATGAGCACTGGGTGTTACATGCAACTGATGATTTATTGAACACTACATCTGAAAATAATGATGTACTATATGTTGGTTAATTAAATTTAATAAATAAAATAAAATAAATTGTTTACTAGGTGATTTGTTTCAGTGTTTGCTTCAGAAAATAAGGTTGTCCTATGCCCATACAAAGTCCCCAAAGAGGTACAACAGTCACTTCCCTTCTAGAAGTATAAAACGCAGTTGGATATACTGAAGAAACTAAAATTTGAAAGTAGAGATAAATAGCAAGAGTGGATTGCTATATGAAAGAGGAGGAGCTGTAAGGACCCCCAAAAGACCAAGTATTCAGATTGGCAGTGGATACAGGGATGAGATGAATCCAGAAAGTGAAATAACAATTTTGGAAAGGCTTCTAAAAAGGCCATAATTACCTTTTTACCAGCACCAAGCCAAGTATATAATTGTCAAAATATACTGACAGGTCCTGTCTTTACCTCTTCACACATTTGACAATGGAAATCAATTTTATAACTCCTGCTCCTCATTAAACAATTTCCAGGGGATCTTGAAATATGCTGTTGGAAACTTGCTTAATATTTTGTTGGCCTTATACCACGTGGTGGTAAAGTCTATCAGCCACAAGCCTTATGTATCTTTTACCAAAAGTATGCAGAGCTTATGTGATTCCTTTGATATGTCTAGTCTTTCTTGTGGTATTGGAATGTAGCTACAGAAAGAAACAGGGTACTCTATAGAGCTTTATTTACTTGAGCACAAAAGACATTACAATAACTGTGGCAATTTTTAAATATTGTGAAGTAAACATCCTAAATGAGCATCTCAGATTCGTGGTTTAGGTGGGTCCTGAAATAAAGCCTCTCCCTCATCTGTTTTCATGCTTTCTCAGTACCTGCAAAGATAAGTTAACATAACTGGTGGTTGAAGTGATTGCTGCTGAAATAAGTGCATTTAGTTGATAAATATTCCCAGCCTGGAATATAGGCAATATACTGAGAGGAACACCAGATTTCTATTTAGAAAAAAATTGCATTGCAGCCCAATTTTGCAACTGATTGAAGGCATGAACTTGGGGATGTCCATGACTATTCTACATTTTAAGTGAGTTCACCTCTGTTCATTTCCACTGTTCTACTCCACTAGCCATAGTAATACTTTTACCCAGATTAACATGGTAGTCTCTTAACTGATTTCCCACCTTCTGTCTTCTGCCCCATTGGTTGTCCAGGTAGAAGTGAGAATGATTTCTCTAGGATTTGTTTGTGTTTGTCTCGTTTTCTCTTTGATAAAGGCCAGCCAAATCATGATCTGATTCCTCTTTAGGTCTTCCGCTGCATCTGTAGACACTTCTCCCTCATCAACATGTTCCATTTAAGCTAATATTTTTAGTTTCAGGTCTGAACTCCTTCCTGACATCTAGAACTATATCTTTAAATATCCACTAGATATTTCTTCCTTGAACTCTCATAGGCATTTTTTTTCTTTTATTGTATTTTTTAAAAAATTGTAGTAAGAACAGTTATCCACCCTCTTAATAAAGTTTTAAATCCCGTAGGCATCTTCCCCCCCCCCATTAGACATCTTAAATTTACATAGTCCAAAGCTGAAGTCTTTAGAAGTTTTCTCACCAGATCCATTCTATTTCTACCTGCACTATTATTCATTCATCCAGTGAGTTTCTAAAGCTGGGAACTTCAAACTGAGTTTTGAAAAACTCTTCTCCACCCAATCAACCATTAAATTCTCTCAATTCTCCCCCAAAGAGTCTTGATTAAATTTTTCTCTCACATTATTTTAAATTTTCTATTTTTACATCTATCTCCATATTCATCTGTAGGCTCTTTGAAGGCAGGATCTATCATGTGTTTAGACCTACCCCTGACACTAGTGTAAACGCCATCAGCAGTTGTTGAATGGCTGCCTCCGTATAAAGGAAAGACTTGGTAGCACTCCCTCTGTTCTATGTGATTTACCAGTTGCAAATGGACCTTTTTTATGGGATATGAACCATATAAGACAAGCTCTTCTCTGATTCAGCCTTGTTCCTACCACAAAATAGACAGTCTGGCAATGTTTTAAATGATAGAGTTTTGGAATCTCCTAATCATAGATTATTATATTCACCCTTTATTAAACATGTAAGAATCTTTTCCTCATATATGAAGCAATAAGTTTTGAGATTCCATCATCAATACCAGCCAAAAAAACAATTTTTAAAGCCCATAGTACCAAGAAACACCTACAATATTGTCAACTAAAGGACCTTTACAAAATAACATTCATATTATAATCATATTTTATAACATTGAACACATATTTATATGTATAGAGAGATTTTGATGACTGGTCTTGAAGCATCAGCAGTGAGTATCCCTTTGTTGTAGAACTTTATTTTATAGTTTTTTGGGGAGTACATTTCTTTATTTTAAACGTTTCTTATAGTGAATACATATTGATTTCCACAACCAATAATTCTATTAAAATATATATTGTATCCCCTAGTTAGTAACGTACTTGCCAAACTCCTGAAAGATCTCTTTTGTCCATTACTCTGTAACGTAAAAGAGGTAGAGTTGATGATTGTCCAATATTTTAAGCAGTGTTCTTTCATCAAGAGTGTGAATGGATTGTAGTTTAACAGTTATCAGAGTAAAAGATGAAGTTGGAAATTGAGTGTTACATGTGAGTCTCACTGAAGATAGGTGTGTATGTGTTTGTGTTCCGATGGGTGCATTTGTAATGCATAAAAGAGTGAGAATGAAGGAAAGTAAAAGTGTTGACAAGTGTTTTTCCTTTTCTGAAATTCCAATGATGCTGACACCCTTGTCTGAACAAATAACACTTGAATTAAAAACAAAAAAGAGAAGAAAAATAGACCAAATTTGTTTGGCTGAAATAAATCAACTTATAAGATAGGGTGGAGATCTAGCAATATCATGGAATTTCTTTGTCCTTCTCTCTCTACACTTTTATAAAAATTGGTTTAATGAAAAGGACATAAAATTTTGACCTAAAGTAAATCTGAAAAGGTACACACACCTATATATACACACAATTGAAATGAAGATTTTTAAACACTGACTACTATTTTAGTAAGAATAAAATATGTGCTTTAAAAATTATGCCTACTATGTCAATGTAAATATATGTGGAACAAATTGTAAACTACTTTGAAATTTTCTGACAGTAACAGAAGATAGAAGTAGAGACTCACCAGAAGTAATACCCATCAAATTAATAACCAAGGATTAACCATTCAGTTAGGAAACATGCCCAGGCTGTGAGATAGTGTTACTCAAAGGGCTGATACTATCTTCTCCTTTTCTTTGGTAACCTCTTTCTAATCAAGATTATTTAATTGGTTACAGCTATTAAGTTTAAATTTGAATTGTTTTGGATAATAGTGTGATTTTAAAAAAATAATAAATTGTGCTCTTTCATAAGAAAAATCTTGCCTAGTTTCCTGTATAACTTTGGTAAAATGGTAATTTAAAAGTGTGATATTAAAATCCCCCTACGCATAGCGTAGTTGTTTTTGCTGAATTTAGTGGGAGCCCAGGAATTGGAGAGAATTTTTCCATGTCCTCATATGGTATTTTCCTTGTGAGAACCCTAAACAAGAAGTACCTGTGCTTAGTAACAAGAAGAATCACAAATTCTCCTTTCAAATTAAATAGAATTATTCTATTGACTTTGAACTGTGTAACATACGTTCCCCCTTTTCTTTTGTACTCGCAAGCTTACAGCCAAATATTTAGCACATTCTTGGTGCTGCTAAATATTTCACAGCTAGATCTCTGCGGAAAACAGAAAAGTTCTGCTTTGTGGTATTTACCAATTTCTGAGGTGTAAATTCTTCCACTAAAGCTAATTTCAAGCTACCGACGTGATGTTACAACAGTGGAGCTGAGAAGAAATGTGCACTGTTGGATTTTAAACTGGTATGAACCAGCTTCCAGGGTACTGCTGAGCCCATCCTTTATATTTATGCCCTAATCATATACTATTTATGCATTTTCCTAGCCCACCTTTTTCTTATCCTTGTTTTGTTTTTGTTTTCCTCGTGTTTTGTTCACCACATTTTTATCACAAAATGAAACCACCTGCAATTCTTTCTGGTGTAAGATAAAGTAAAATAAATAAATACCAACTAACTCATTAGTAGGAAGGTGCATTTAAGATGTAACTTTGTGATACCTGCCGGATCTAGCTTTCATTAACAATAATGACTGGAAGATAATCATTCCCATGAAAGATTCTCTGGCACTTTTGTTCAGGTCTTTCTTCAAAAAGAATAATGCGGTGTTAATTAAGTATGTATGGACATTAGCTTATTTATCTTCTTGCAAAGGTCCTATGAGTCAGAGGGGAAGATACTATTATCCTCACTGTATGGATGAAAATTCTTCAAAAGTCAAGACACTTTACCTAAAACCCTATAATCTCTAAGTAGCAGAAACTTCAGTCCTGTTTTTATTCTGTTGAGACACTAAAGAACAAATCACAATTCCTAGTATTCTCTTTTAGGAGATCAGGGTACACTAGATCCTGGTGTTCGTTAGTTTTCATGGTAAATGAAAGCATTTATTGTTGCTAAGTTAACATTACTAGGATTTTGAGCCCTGAAGGTAATAATGCTGTACTTAGTTTTTAAATTCCCATATATACTGCTGCTTTTAAGTTATAAAATAGTTGTTTTGAGGAGAATCATAATGCTAAGGATACTGTTGTGGGGCAATTTTTCAAGGAAATCACTGCCAACATAGTTGATAATTTAATAGTGAGAAAGTTTGTCTGATACCTTCTAAGGAGCTGATAAATTCTACATAACTCATTTGAGCTGTGAAATCTGTATATGAAATGTAGAAAATGAAGGGTAGGAGAGCATTCAGATAAAACATCTTGAGTTGGTTATATCTTAACAAAAACCAAATAGTGCTCTTTATAGGGGACTCTGAAGAATTTTGTGTAGCAGTGGCCTACTCACCTTCCAGGCCACTACAGCTTAATGGCCAGAGAACTACTGTGATATGAACTACAGAACTGCATTTTCAAGTGCGTTTACAGCACCAGTACTGATTGCTTGATTCTGTCCAACTACCCATTGCAATAAACAACCCAGCTAGAGTCTGCACTGTTGGGAAGCAGTGATGCATTATTTAACAGTAACTAATCAATATAAAACAAGCCTCCCCTTTGTTACAGCAGTACTATTGATAGACTGCTTCTCCATTTTAATTTTTTATTATTTTGCATTGATTTCTGAAACTCAATTCTGTATCTTACTTTTCTTACATCAGTAGCTGTGAGCTGAGCCCTACCTGACTAGAAATCTAACATCCTTTTTGAATCACAAATTACCCAACTTCATTAAGAAACAATTAGTTGAGAGTTTCAAAAAAATCATTCAACTTTGCTCTAATCAAATTTAATGAGTGTGACACATTAAGTACAGGATTTTGGGGAGGATACATATAGAAAAATCTGAAAAGACAAGATTTTTGCTGCTATATATGTTTCTGGAACCAGGCTCTCAAAATCTCCCATTTAACCTGGGTGAATGTGGGAGGAAGTTCAGTCCTGTAACTACCATTAACGGTAATAGGGTTTGTCCTCTAAATCCTGCTGGAACTATGGAAAAATAAGGTCCTTAGTTTTTTCTTCTTCCTTTCATTCTTCTTCCTTCTATTCTTTTCTTCCCTTCCTCCCTCCCTTCCTCCCTCCCTCCCTCTTTCTTTCTTTCTTTCTTTCTTTCTTTCTTTCTTTCTTTCTTTCTTTCTTTCTCTTTCTTTCTTTCTTTCTCTTTCTTTCTTTCTTTCTTTCACTCATTCGTTCATTCATTCATTCAAATCTTAGCTGAATTGTCTACAACAAAACATAAATAGCATCTACTTTGGGCATTGTTTCACCTGAGTGCCAACCCCTAACCAGCCAAACATTGAAGATCTTATCATCTGTCTATATAAACAGTATGAGAGAGGAAGTCAGGTGTGAGCAGCTACACAGATAGGTGTCGATGTGTGCAGCTGTGTGAATTGGGCTAAAAATAAGCAGAGAGATGCTGGCTGGTCTGTTCATTTGATAAAATGTTTTTAGTTACCCTTTTTGGCCTATTATAAAGCAATGACAATAAAATACAATTGGGCTTCTAGATAATTTATAGAGGTTGAAATTTATGTATTAAAGATATTTCTTTGGTTAGTTACGTTCGTCAATAGGCATTTGTTGTTTAATATGTATTTTTCTGATTACAATAGACATTCAAATTCTTTGCAAAAAATTAAAAAACACATGAGTAAAAAAAAGAAAATACGAATTGCCCTGTACTTCTACCTATCTAGTAACAACCGTTAAGTTGTTCACATTTTGGTGTACACAGCCAGCAATTCATTCTCTCTTCTTATTCTCCCAATATACAACTAACCTATGTTACCTAGAGTGTAAATTATACAGAATGCCCAGTCCCTATGTAATTTTGCACAAGGTAACAGAGGCCATGTTATAATTATTTTACTAATGTTTTATTTTTGTCACTATTATTTAAAAAGACATTTAGGCATGACATACTATACTAATATTATAAACATATAAACATATGATTATATGTTTGCTCTAAGTGTTAAATAACTGTTAATTTGGTAAGAGACACAGGGTTGTCAATATTTATTCACCATTATAAGATCAAGAATTCCAAAGCCAAATTATTAAATACAAAGAATAAAAACAAGCCAGAATTGGAAGTGTTAGCTCTGGATAATCGGAAGAGGAAACTAGGAGATCAGAAACAAAAAGGCTCATGGAACTAGGACAGTTTAAGCTCACAAATCAAAATAAGCTATAAAAAAAGAATTTGAAAGTCCCTTGGAAAGGGAAAAGATCCAGGTGTAGATTTCCAGTTATACCTGTGGGGTTTCCATCCTAATTTTTCTTCAGCAATATTCAACATATATTGAACACTAACAATATGCCCAGCATCAGAGTTGACTACTAGAAATCTGACAGCCAAATTTAAGTGCAGCCCCCAGAAAGTATATAGCATTTTAGGATTTACATTTTAAATCTCATGTTGACTCAATTTGACATGCTCACCCTGGTTTTATCTTCTTAGTCTCCTTTAAGAAATCAACAAGTTCCTCTATATTTATGGCTATATCATTGTAAGCTGTTTAAAATAATTTCTGGAATGAGGCTAAGTGAGGAAAAAAATATAGCTGTGCTCGAAAGTGAGGAGAATAAGGTATCACATAAAGGGTGGTTTCGATTCACAGTAAGAATGAGAGTCTAGTAGGGGCGCCTGGGTGGCTCAGCCATTAAGCGTCTGCCTTTAGCTCAGGTCATGATCCCGCATCGAGCCCAACATCAGGCTCCCTGCTCAGCAGGAAGCCTGCTTCTCCCTCTTCCACTCCCCTTGCTTGTGTTCCTTCTCTCGATGTCTCTCTCTGTCAAATAAATAAATAAAATCTTAAAAAAAAAGAATGAGTCTAGTAAAAAAAAACAAACTTCTTTATTAAAAAAAAAAAAAGCCCTAATAAGTGTTACACCATGGGGAGTGGATGGTGGCAAAATGTTTGAATCAGGACCTTGCAATGTGTTCTGTGGTCCTAACCTGTCTAAATCATCCAAAGGTATCTAATAGTCATCATTGCCAAGTAACCATTTGGGGGGCAGAATTTGGTCATTTGTTTTTTTAATCTCTGGAAGGGCTTAACATATTTAGTTACTTACTTAAGGAATTTCAACAATGTTTATATTTTTTATTGAGAAAATTACCACAAAAATTGGGAATGTAAATAATTAGAAACCCAATGCTTCTATTTAGAAAATAATCAAATTAATTATCAGAGCTTAATGATAAATTTAAATGACCTGAATAGGGTTCTTTAACTTAGACTTTTAAAAAGAAAATCAGTTGAGCCAAAACTTACAGGTGAAACTACTAAGCTTAGACACATGTATAATTTATTATTATATATATGAGCTATATGTGGCTTTGTTCAATATCGTCTCACTAACAGTGGGAAAACTTCTTAACTGCATGTGTCTAGATATAAATTTCAACACAGCTCAATCCTCTTATGAGTTGTGCTTTCCTTGAGATTCATGTTTTTCTCTGCTGCTTGGCAGAGACTTCTTGATTAAAATTAATTTTCTTTTTGTTTGGTTTGTTTTTTAAAAAATTCTGGAAGCACCTGGGTAGCTCAGTCAGTTCAACATCCAACTCTTGGTTTTGGCTCAGGTCTTGATCTCAGGGTCATGGGATTGAGCCCTGTGATGGGCTCTGTGCTGAGCTTGGAGTCTGCTCTAGATTCTCTCTCTGTCTCCTTTTACTTCACACCTTTCCCTCCCACACCGCTCATGCTCTTTCTTTCTAAAAAATAAATACAAGTTTTAGAAAAAATAAATAAATAAAAAATTCTGTAAGGTATAATATACATAAGGTAAGGTGTGCAAATCTTAGGTGTACATCTCAGCATATTTTTACCCCTGTGTGACACCTGTAATCACCCTTGTAATTATTAACCAAATCAATATATAAAACATGCCCAGCGTCCTGGAAGGCTCCCTTTGTAGTCTTTTCTATTAGCATTCCCTAACTATTCTGATTCCTAGCCCCATGAAATATTTTTTTGTTAATTTTTTAAAAGGTTTTATTTATTTATTTGTGTGAGAGAGTGAAAGAGCACCAGCAGGGGGAGCAGCAGGCAGAGGGAGAAGCAGACTCCCTGCTGAGCGGGGAGCCCAAGGCCAGACTCAATCCCAGGACACCAAGATCATGACCTGAGCAGAGGGAAGACGCTTAAACAACTGAGCCACCCAGGTGTCCCAGAAATAATTTTATCTGTTGTTAAAATTAAATTAATGGAATCATATGATAAAGACTTTTTGTTTGACTTCTTTCACTCAATAGAATTTTTGAAATCATCCATGTTATGACTAATCAATTGATGTTGTTCATTCTCTCTTGTATCTGTGCAGTAATTCTATATATGAATATACTGCAAATTTTTCATCCATTCTACTGACAGACATTTGAGTTGTTTTCAGATATTATGATGGAGCTGCCAAGAAAATTCACCAATACTTGGTATTGTCAGGTTTTATTTTTTTTTTTAATCTTGCTCATTCTGTTAAGCATGTAATGATACTACACTCTAGTTTTAAGCTGTATTTTCTGATGACTAATGATCCTGAAAATCTATTCATATGCTTATTGGTCATTTGGACGCTCTTTTCTGTGAGATGCTTGCTTTCACTCCTTTACCCATTTTTCCATTGGGTTGTCTTAATGATTTTTAAAGTTCAGTATTCAACTCAATTCAACAAGTATTACAGAGCTAGAACTTGATGTTTCATAATAAATTTTCTCTACTCTTGGCGTTGCTGCTGTTTCTGCTACTATTGCATTTTTTTTCATGGCCTGTGTTCTTTGCTGAATTTGTCTCTCTTGCCGTGATCTGCCATACTCTCTGGGTCATATGACTTTTATTGCCACTTTCCAAACAATAAGCTTTCTAGGCTTCCAATGGACTCCAATGTGAGACTTCAGAGCCCAGGGACAGTGACCTCTTTATCTAATTCCAAGTGTGTCTCTTTTGGGGTTCCTTAGAGGCATCAATGATTTTACTGCTGATCACTTATTTTTGAAATCACTGGTCCTGTTGGTTACACTGGTCCATATCACCAACAACCAACCATTGGATGAACCAACATATCTCTTAGATTTTCCTAGAATTCCAGGTGTCATTGTTCTGAGCCTCTTTCCTCTGTTGACTAAGCAGTGAGGAATAGCTTCTAGCAAGAGTCCAATGGAAAAGTTAGCCATAGTTAAACAACATAGTTTTTTACTAACTTCTTTCTCATCTCTCTTATTTCAGGTTCCCTCTTTATTATGGGTTATTCACAAATTTTCTAGGACACATAACAAAGGCTTCCTACAATAGGAAAGATTAATGGTAGGACTTTTAAACTCCTTTAGCACTCCCACTTTCCTGCCCTTAGTAGACCTTACATAGACAGTATAAGAATGGGAAGCCATGTTTTCCAACAAGGATAAATTCCATTTGTGATGCTAAACTTTGAACAAAACAATTACTCTTCATCAGAGAAGTCTATAAACTTAGATAAGCAGGGGAATTGACAAACACAAGGTAACTGACACAAATACACATGTGTCCACTCACATGTTGAAGGCCTCCCAATGACCAAAAGATCCATCAAATGTCAATGTGACATCAAGTTGTTGATCATCTTATCTGCCATAAATACTTGCCTATTTTATGCAAATAAGATTTATTATCTTAAATATACAAAACATACTTTTATTAATGAAAAAGCTGAGACTTCAGTGAGATAAAATTGCCAAAGTCTGTTTGAAATTGACATGGGATTAGATTCATGTATGACTAGCTTCAGAAGTATGTTCTTTCTACACCTCAAGAAACAACCTACTCTCTACTGCTCTAGACTTTTGTTCTTACATATCTCATAATATTTAAAGCATTTACCACAATCAACTTTTAATATGGTTGTTGCCTCAGATAGAACGTGAGCATACACCAAGGATATGTCCCATATCCTTCCCCTTTTCACAGGGTCCAGGGCCTCAAGAAATTTTGTTGGCTGAAAACAATGGTTATGATTTAAACACCAAAGGACATATCTTAGGTTGTAATAAACTTCTGTACCCCTAAAAATGTGGAAAAGTTTATTCTGAATGGGCAGAATCAGACAAGATAGCTAAAATGTTTCTAGCACTAATTTATTTACTAGGCATTGCACTAAGGCTTAATGTGCATGAAATGCTAACAATAAACTTAGTAGTAATTACTATTATTATTCTCATTTTAAAGATGTAGATAGGAAAGAGAAACAGATATGACTGACTCCAGAAAAAGTACCAAGTCTCAATCACTATGCCTTGAGATTTCATTGAGGAGGGTTTGAGGCAACACTTGAACTGAAATATAGTCCTAAATTAGAATTTAGAATCTGTACAAACTAAATTGGGAAAAGGGGATTCTGGTAAGGCTAAAGGCAAAGAAGGGAAGAAGGTATACCAGAAACATGGTTCAGTTCACCTTGGGAAGACAGATGTTAGAATGGGTGGAACTGCATGGGATGCCTACTGAGACAGGCAGGGGAACCAGGGGTTAATGCACATGCTTGCATCTGACTACCGGGGATTGACTCAGCTCCACCACTTAGTAATTACATAACTCTTCGAGTGACTTAACCTCTCTGTGTTCTGTATGTTTCCCAACCTCATAGGGTTTTTATGAGAATTAATATGAGTTTGTCTAGAAGGACAGTATCTGGGACACCTGGGTGGCTCAGTCGGTAAGCGTCTGCCTTCTGCTCAGGTCATGATCCCAGGGTCCTTCCTCCTGTTCTTATGATTTGCACTATACAAAGTAGCTGTTTTGATGAGTCTGCTTGTCCAGTTGGTCTCAGTGAGATAATTTGACCTAGTCAGTTAAATTTTTTAATAGGTTTGTGTGTATGGAGCTAGGGGTTAATGTTCAGGGATTTCATTTACAAAGGTCCCTTCACTGCAAGGAAATCTTAGTGCTCCTAAACTTAACTTCTTAAAGTATCCAGTCAACAAGTTTGTCTAATGAGTTACCAGCTGGTTGTTTCTAATACGTTCTTTACTCAGTTTTCACCCTGAAATGACATACTTTTGTTTGCGTAAGTATGTACAAACTATGTAGAGCTCTGTATGTATGTGTATAAACATATAACATAACTCACAGGGATGCATATTAGATAACCTATTTTTAAAAATATCTAGGGTCTGTGTCATACACGTTGACTTTTATTTTCTTGTTTATAAACTGGAGTAATTTGAAAAATATTGCAGTCTGATTAAAATATGTTCTTTGATTAGCCTAAATACTTAACAATAATCTTCAAGCAATAATAATAGAAGACAGGAAAAGACAAATAGAAATAGAAAATATGAAACCACTCTGATGAAAAATGCTCACTTAAAGGGACCTGTATTGCTTTATAATTCATTATAAGAGGGTTAACATATAGAATACCTTTTTTTGCTGCTACTTTATATTCTTATCACATTTTTTCCTAATTTTAACAAAGGTATATTCCAGTATCCCCACTTCATAGTCTGGGAAAATGAGGAGGCATAGAAAGTGTAATCAGCCTTGAGTTTTACTTCAAATGTAAACTATGTGTCAGTTTATCAGAATTTTAACATGGAATATAAGATATAATAAAAGTATATCAAATATGTTATAGGCCAAAAGTGACATATATGTTTAAGAAGGTTTTTGGCATAATTCTCCAGCCTATTTTGTATTATTGTCTTATTTACTTTGATTTTTCCAAGGCTTTTATTGTTTCAAAGTTTTAAAGTATTAAAGTATTAAATTTTAATTTAATAAAAGTATTAAAATTTTAATACTTTCTATTAAAATAAGATTATTAAGATTATGCAGTTATATCCACAGAACTTTTTTGTTGTTGTTATCCCCACACTTGATTTCCTTTTTCCTCTTCTTCCTCCAGAAGCTATAAAATGTTTCTAAAAACTCATGGATTACCAATGAAAGCCATTATTCAACTACAAAACCAGCCGATTTCCTAAATAAATTCTTAGCTAATATCTTTCATTAAGAAGTTTAACCAGAAAAATCATAGCCAAATTTTCTCTAAAATGTTCACTAAAATACTCATCCAGGAAGAGGTGTTGGTAAATACACATATTGTGAAGAGACACAATTTATTGTTTAATATACCTCAAACTGCTTCATAGATAATGGACCTTTAGAATAAAAAAGCAAGCAAAAAAAAAAAAACAAAAAGCAAATTGCCAAGTTTTCTTTAGCTTCTTTTTATAGCCTTTCTTTCTTCAGGAACAATATGGTTAAAGCTTCAGTGTTGTGATGAAGCAACCAACCATCCCCCATTCTGGCTAGTCATCAGTTTTCACTGATGGAGTCAAGATATCTTATTGCATGAGGAAGACGGAGAATATATAGGCCAGAAAAACAAAGATGGTAACTTTTTCACTTTCTATGTACACATATACCTTCTCTGTTTCCTGAAAGAATACAAAAAGGAAATTAATATCCCTTTTTGCATGAAAACTAAACTTCTAAATGAACTTTTTTTTTTCTCAAAGTCACGCATCTGGTGGCTCCTTTTAGCCATGGAGGTCATATATTCCTTTAAGAGTATAGATTTAGAACATCTTTCTACCCAAATGTTATTGGCAGGTACCCTTGTAATTAAGGCAGCAATGGTCAAATTACAGAATATGCTATGAACAGAAACAATTCTCCAAAAATTATAATTCCCTATCCCTGGTTGTATTCTAAACCATATTGAATCATATTTTGGCCATAGAGTTGATTACAACGTGATTTTTCTGTCAGAATAATGTTCCCCAATAGAATCTTAGCAAAGCAGAATGTTGGAGGCTATGGGCAATTCGATATTGACATGCATGGCTAATTGGCTGGTAGTTGTGGACAAGGACCAAAGTTTAGAATTCCCTGGAAGAAACAAATCTGCTTGCACATGACCTCAAATTCATATTTATACTTCCTTTGGGGAGTTTGTGTATTTCATAAACATTTAAAATTCTCTTCCCTAATTTTTCCTCACAATGATTTTAAAGAGTCAGCAGGATAGCTATCTTCCTAAAACACAAAGGGACAATGAGACATAGGACTCACTCAGGGCCACCCAGTGAATTTGGATAAAAGTGAGGGCAGGATCAGATTGCTCAAGTCGATGCATGACTGTTCTTTCTCTTCCACATAGACACAAAAAAAAAGCATTTCAATAGGTTTAATCATAAAATTTTACCTAAAAGAACTAGTAATTATCCATGGTCAGAGAATAGCACACTTAACATAAAATTGGCCTGTAACGAACTATTTTAGCTCAATTTCCCTTTCTTTGCTGACATAATGGAGGAAGGACAAATAAACAGTAAAATTACAAAAGTGGAGAAGAGGAAGGAAATACAGAAATCAAGTCCATGCAAATAACCATCTCCTGAATAATTAAAAGTCGGCTGTTATTAGAAACAAAGACAATGTATTCTTTACCAAGCAAACATTTAAAGGAAAGATACACTAACTAAAATGTATATTACAAAGCTATATCTTTACAGGTAGAAACTTAATTTGAACAAATTAATCTGTTTTAACTTATATCATTTTAACAACCAATTGACATTCCATATCTGTGAGCATCGGAGAGTCCTGTGAGTTTGAACAATATGGTTCTACTGCAGGCTTTGTCCGCTAGTGATTCCAAACAAGACTTCAGTCTTTGCCTTGCTCTGAAAACTTCCTTTTTCCACCAGCGTTGCTGTGCTTGCCAAGAGTGACATAACCTTGAAATTATTTGTTACATTTTCCAATGAACAAACCCAGCTTGTTAAGGAAATGGGCAGCCTATATCATTAGCAACGAGTACAATAGTGGACTCAGAATTCAGCCTTGACTGGTGAGCCCAGAGTATTACTTGTTTCTGGGAAATCTCTCTGATTTTAGAAACAAGCCAGTATTTTAACTGTGCTGGTAGAGCTGAGTTAGCTTCTCAAGGTTGTTAGGGAAGTGTGCCACCTCCTGCACCCCATGAGAGCTGACTTTCACGTGGTCTTCAATACAACCCAGTCCAGATAGCATTTACACTCATTTTAATTGCCCTTGCCATGTATTAGTGGTCTTTCTTTGAACCAGGTTTGTTGTCAATGAAATAAAATCTTGAGAGTAACTATTTTTTTTCTGATTATGAAATTAATACACTTCTACAGACAATTTAAAAGTATTCTATAGAATTAAGTAGAAAAACAAATCACTCTCACCAGCCAAACATACAACGATGAACACACACTTTCATATAATTATTCAACTAGAAGTAATGATCATATATGTGACTTGATTCAGGATAATAGGAACATTTATAAAATGCATAACACCTGTTGGCTTCACAATATTTACAGATTTAAACAGAAGAACCAATCCATTAATAATCTCTCTATCTGCAGATATCTGCCAGACAGATTAATTTGAAGAACACCTTAATAGAAAATCTTGATTTGGAGAACTGATGTGTGAAATTAACTTATAGGAAGAAGGTGCTTTCTGTTTTTCTTTAAAAATTTACATCATACTGTAGCTTTTGAAGTTAATTTTATTTTTATTTTATTTTATTTTTTTATTTCTAAAGATTTTATTTATTTATTTGACAGAGATAGAGACAGCCAGCGAGAGAGGGAACACAAGCAGGGGGAGTGGGAGAGGAAGAAACAGACTCATAGCAGAGGAGCCTGATGTGGGGCTCGATCCCGTAACGCCGGGATCACGCCCTGAGCCGAAGGCAGACGCTTTAACCGCTGTGCCACCCAGGCGCCCCTGAAGTTAATTTTATTTTTAAATGGGTAACATTTGCATGTTTCTCATATGGAAAACTATGTAAGAAGATATATTTTGAAAATACTTGCTTCCATTCTTATCTCTGCCCGTCCCATTATATCTCCTGCCCTAAAAAGAAATGAACTTTATTAGTTTTGAATGTGTACTTACGGTTTTGTTTATACATATTATGCAAACATGAGTATGTTTTCTTATATTCTGTTTTACACAAATAGCAGCTTACTATATTGCCTTTAGTATCCTTGCAGCTCCTGCAGAACTTTCAATATAAGTGCATAAAGAACTTCAGTTGCATATATTCATATATTCAGAACTTCTATTTCTGTGTAAAGAAACACGATAGTTTAAGTAGTTTCTTATAGATAGTTCCTTTACATTATTTTGTGATTATAAACAATGTTGCCATGATAATCTTGTGCCAATGTTATTTTGTATGTTTGCAAATACACATTTAGGATAAATTCCCTGGAGTGGGATCACTGGGTCAAAGACTAAATTCATTTGTAATTTTGAAAGATATCCTTCATAAGGATTTTAACGTTTTGCAATACCACCAGAAGTGGAAGTGTCTGTTTTCCTTTAGCCATACAAACATTCTATATTATCAAACATTCATTTACATTTTTATGAATCTGATAGGTGAGACATTATATTTCATTTTAGTTTGCATTAAATTTTTAAAGGAGACTGCACATCTATTTTAAATGTTTGCAAATGTTGTGTTCCTTTTCTGGAAAATTATTTGTTCTGGTCTCTGCCTATTTTTCTATTGGGTTCTTCCTTTTCTCAATTTGTAGAACTCATTGTACATTAGAGAAATTAATCCTTTATGATAAGAGTTGTAATTTTTTGTTATTCTCTTATTCACTTATACTATTTGTTTTGGCGTGTGAGGTTTTTAAAATTTTGTGTCTTGTTTTGTTTTATTTTGTTTATGCTCTCATCAAGGATTTTTTTGTGATTTAATTTATCAGTCTGTTTTCCCCACAACCTAAATTCAGTCTTTCTTTTTTTTTAATGTTTTTTTATTATATTATGTTAGTCACCATACAGTACATCCCTGGTTTTTGATGTAAAGTTCCATGATTCATTAGTTGCGTATAACACCCAGGGCACCATGCAATATGTGCCCTCCTTAATACCCATCACCAGCCTATCCCATTCCCCCACCCCCCTCCCCTCTGAAGCCTGCAATTTGTTTCCCAGAGTCCATAGTCTCTCATGCTTTATTCTCCTTTCTGATTACCCCCTCTTCTTTATCCCTTTCTTCTCCTACCGATCTTCCTAGTTCTTATGTTCCATAGATGAGAGAAACCATATGATAATTGTGTTGCTCTGCTTGACTTATTTCACTTAGCATTATCTCCTCCAGTCCCGTCCATGTTGCAGCAAATGTTGAGAAATCATTCTTTTTGATGCCTGAGTAATATTCCATTGTATATATGGACCACATCTTCTTGATCCAGTCATCTGTTGAAGGGCATCTCAGCTCCTTCCATGATTTAGCTATTGTGGACAATGCTGCTATGAATATTGGGGTGCATATGGCCCTTCTCTTCACTACGTCTGTATCTTTGGGGTAATACCCAGTAGTGCAATGGCTGGATCATAGGGTAGCTCAATTTTTAACCTTTTAAGGGAACTCCACACTGTTTTCCAGGGTGTAAATTCAGTCTTTCTTAACCAAAATTCTGTAAAGTAGAATATATGATATTTTAAGTATTTTCTCCTTCATAAAGTATTCGCTTGAAATAAGGCTCTTCTGATGGAAGATGATGTTATCTCATTCTGAAGAGAAGTACTACAAATTTCTAAATTACTTAAAGTGTAATATCATGTTTCCTCTTAAATGCAAATGCTAAAGCTACAAACCCTTGGGATTTGACTTTTTTAATGTCTGATCCCACATATACAGTATAAGGCTTTTTATGATCATGAATATTTGATGAATTTATATACTTTTGCATGATAGAAATATAGATCTCAATAACAATTCCAAGTAGTCTAACTAGCCCTGTTGGAAGATTAATATATCTTAGAATTTCTTATATTAACTGCAGAAAGCCATCTGAGGAAATATGTGGATGTAGTCTCATGTATTCATAGTAGAGAGGCTAAAAAATATAAGAATGACATTCATATATGTTAGTTTAATATTTGTATCACTTTATATTCAATATACAAATAGTAATAACATGAGGTCAGTAACAATTTGGAACATTTCTGTCTGCTCTGGACAGCTGGTACAGTAGTGTGTGCTGATATTTATGATAACAATCAAACAGTTTGCTTATTCAGCCTCAGCTGCCTTGGGTTAAAGTCTGAACATGTCTTAAACTCTGCATGTCAAGAGTGTTTAGGACAACTCTATCATTTATTTAGCTAGTACTGATACTACTCCCTGGTGATGGATCCAGAGCTAAGCTCCAAGGCTCCAGTTCTAATTGGAGAAATCTTTGATAAATTCCCACGGCATTCCATTTGGATAGGTGTTGCTGTTCCGCTCTGAATGTTCTCTACCCCACTCCCACACGATGACCCTGCTAGTATAATCTCGTCCTATAAGAACTGCTGTGGTAAACAGTATATCTTTGGATTGATTTGATGGAGTCAGATTTTTCTTTCGTAGTCTCAGAGGAGATAGTCTACCATTTCAGTTTTCTATTTTTCAGGAATAATGAACAAGGCAAAGAGATGATAAGTGCTGACAGTAAGCCAAATTATTTTTTTCCATGAAAATACTCATCCTAAAAACACTGTTTTAGTTCTACATTTTAAATTACTTGAAAATGCATATCTGCCACTGATGCTATCCCTGGGTCTCTTTTATCATTCTTAAGCAGCCTTGTTCATTCCTTTTCCACAAAAAAGCCTCTTCACTAACTCCTTAAGACATATGAAAGGTCCCTACTAACATCAAATTATCCTACAGACATTAATTTTCTATCATGGATATTTTATTCCTTCACTTCATTTAACAAACAGAACTAAAGCCTCTGCTTTTTTTTGACTGCCTTTACAGATCTTGTTACTTATTCATCAGTTCATTCATCAATTAAGCGTTTAGTTTGTATGGGCTATATACTAGGCATTAACTAAGTTCTGTGACTACTTGGAATTTAAGACACTGTCCCTACCCTTCAGGTATTCATAGACAGTGGGAAAAATATCCACACGAAGAGAAAATAATACAATGAGTATTAATACATAATACAATCAGAAAATAACACAATCAGTACAATCAGTGGCAGTGCAGAGACGTGGATGCTGGTTTGTTAAAGACATGTTGTATTATTGGGTTGAAGTAAGTTGTTATATAATACTTAGCTTGACTATTCTGAAATCGTTGGAAACCAACCAAAATACGACATAAGCTAGTTTATAGGGTTGAGACATGGTTTGCAGCTCTTAGAGATTTTGATTCTGGGCCTTTCATGAGGTCTTTATAGGCAATTTGGGGAATGGATCTCTTATCCTTGGCATGCTGGAAATTCTCCCTAATAAAAAGACTGTTCTTACTTGCCAGACATACTTCTAAAGATGTTATCATATTTTCATTTCTGCTTTTGAATGCTTAAAATTTCTTTTCCTGAAATTCTCAGGCTACTTGTTCTTTTTTTTTTTTTAATTTTGTATTCCAGTATAGTTAACATACAGTGTTATATTAGTTTGAGGTGTACAATACAGTGATTCCATATATTACTTACTGTTCATCACAATAGCTGTACTCAATCCAATTCATCTGTTTCACCCATTCCCGGCTCACCTCCCCTTTGGTAAACCTCTGTTTGTTCTCAATAGTTAAGAATCAGTTCTTTGGTCTGTTTCTCTTTTTTTTCCCCTCTGTTCATTTATTTTGTTTCTTAAATTTCACATACAAGTAAAATCATATGTTACTGTTTTTCTCTGACTGGCTTATTTTGCTTAGCACTATACTTTCCAGATCCATCCATGTTGTTGCAAATAGCAACACTTCATTCCTTCTTAAGGATGAATAATATTCCATTGTATATATGTATACCACTTCTTTATTCATTCACCAATCTATAGACACTTGGGCTGCTTCCATATTGTGGCTATTGTCAACAATGCTGATATAAACATGAGTGCATATAACCCTTCAAATTAGTGTTTTTTTATTCTTTTGGTAAATACCCCATAGTGTCATTACTGGATTGTAGGGTAGTTCTGTATTTAATTTTTTGAGGAAACTCCATACTGTCTTCCACAGTGGCTGCACCAGTTTGCATTCCCACCAACACTGCGCTATGGTTCCTTTTTTTCCACATCCTCGCCAACATCTGTTGTTTCTTGTGTTGTTGATTTTAGTCATTCCAACAGGTGTGTGGTAATATCTTATTGTAGTTTTGATTGCATTTCCCTGATGATGAGTGTTGAGCTTCTTTTCTTGTATCTGTTGGCCATCTGTATGCCTTCTTTGGAGAAATGTCTGTTCGTGTCTTCTGCCCATTTTTAAATTACATTATTTGATTTTGTTACTTGTATCAGTTCCTTATAGGTTTTGGTACTAACCCTTTATAGGATATGACATTTCCAAATACAGTCTCCCATTTCATATGTTGCCTTTCGGTTTTATTGATTATTTCCTTTGCTATAAGAAGCTTTCTGTTTTGGTGTAGTCCCAATAGGTTTTGTTTTGTTTTGGTTTTTTGCTTTTGTTTTCCTTGCCTCAGGAGACATATCTAGAAAGATGCTGTTATGGCTGATGTCATAGAAATCACTGCCTGCACTCTCTTCTAGGATTTTTATGGCTTCAATATTCACATTTAGGTCCTTAATCCATTTTAATTTTATGATTGTGTATGCTGTAAGGAAGTGGTCCAGTTTCATTCTTTTGCATGTAGCTATCCAGTTTTCCCAACACCATTTGTTGGAGAGAATGTGTTTTTCCAATTGCAGATTCCTGCCTCCTTTGTTGAAGATTAATTGACCATAATATCATGGGTTTATTTCTGGGCTTTCTATTCTGTTCCATTGATCTATTTCCTTTTTTTGGTGCTATACTGTTCTGATTACTGTAGTTTTGTAACATAACTTGAAGTTAGAATTGTGATATCCTGTTTTCTTTTTCTTTTTCAGATTGCTTTGGCTTCTCAGGATATTTTGTAGTTCCATACAGAATTTAAGATTGTTTGTGCTAGTTCTGTGAAAAATCCTGTTGGTATTTTGATAGGTATTGCATCAAATGAATGTGTAGATTGCTTTGGGTAGTATGGACATTTTAACAATATTTGTTCTTCACATTTGTGAGTATGGAATATCTCACCATTTGTGTTGTTTTTAATTTCTTTCATTAATGTTTTATACTTTTCAGAGTACAGGTCTTTCATCTCCTTAAGTTTATTCTATGTTATTGTTTTTGGTGTAATTATAAATGGAATTGTTTTTTTTAATTTCTCTTTCTGCTATTTCATTATTAGTGTATAAAACTGCAATGGATTTCTGTACATTAATTTTGTATCGTGTGACCTTACTGAATTCATTTATCAGTTCCATTTGCTTTTGGTGGAGTCTTTGGGGTTTTCTATATATAGTAGCATATTATTTGCAAATAGTGAAAGTTTTAATTTTTCTTTGTTGATTCAGAAGCCTTTTATTTCTTTTTTTCTTTTATTTTCTTTTTCATCTTTTTTTTTTTTTTTTTTTTGAGACAGAGAGGTGGGAGAAGATGGGCAGAGGAAGACAAGAGAGAATCTTAAGCAGGTTCTATGCCCAACACAGAGCCTGATGTGGGATTCAAACTAAGGACCCTGAGATCATGACCTGAGCCAAAATCAAGAATAGGACGCTTAACCAACTGAGCCACCCAGGCACCCCTGGATGGCTTTTATTTCTTTTTCTTGTCTGATTGCTGTGGCTAGGACTTCTGTTACTGTATTGAATAAAAGTGGTGATGGTGGACATCCTTGTCTTGTTCCTGACCTTAGGAGAAAAGCTGTCAGTTTTTTTTCCCATTGAATATGATGTTACCTGTGGGCTTTTCATACAAGACTTTTATTATGTTCAGGTATATTTCCTCTAAATCTACTTTGTTGAGGGTTTTTATCATGAATAGATGTTTGTAGTTTGCTAAATGCTTTTTCTGTCTCTATTGAAATGATCTTTTTTTAAATCTTTTCTCTTATTGATATGATGTATCACATTGATTTATTTGTGAATACTGAAACACCTTTGCATCCCATGAATAATTTCCACTAACCATGGTAAATGATTTTTTTTATATATTATTGGATTTTGTTTACTAATACTCTGATGGGAATTTTTGTATCTATGCTTTTCATTTATGTTGGCCTGTAGTTCTCTTTATTTGTGGTGTCTTTATCTGGTTTTGGTATCAGGGTAATGCTGGCTTTATAGCCTGAATATGGAAATTTTCCTTCCTCTTCTATTTTTTGGAAGAGTTTGAAGAGAGTGGGTGTTAAGTCTTCTTTAAATGTTTGGTAGAATTCACCTGTGAAGGTATCTGGTCCTAGACTTTTGTTTGTTGGGAGGTTTTAATTACTGATTCAATTCCCTTGCTGATCATTGATCTGTTCAAATTTTCTGTTTTTTCCCGTGTTAGTTCTGGTAGGTTATATGTGCTTACAAATGTATCCATTTCTTCTAGGTTGTCCAATTTGTTAGTACAATTTTTTTTATAATATTCTCTTACAATATTTTCTTATTCCGTGGTGTCATTTACTCTCCTCTTTCTGATTTTGTTTGTTTCCTCTCACTCATTCTTGTTTGTTTGTTTGTTTTGTTTGTTTGATGAGTCTGGCTAGAGATTTATCCATTTTGTTGATCTTTACAGAGATCTAGCTCCTGGCTTCATTGATCTGTTCTGTTTTTTTTTTTTTTCTTTCTATATAATTTCTGCTCTAATCTGTATTATTTCCTACCTTCTACTTTTTGAATAATACTTTTTTATTATGATATGTTAGTCACCATACAGTATATCCTTAGTTTTTGATGTAATGTTCCATGATTCATTATTTGATATAAAACCCAGTGAACCATGCAATATGTGCCCTCCTCAATACCCATCACCGGCCTACCCCAATCCCCTTCCCCCTACCCTCTGAAGCCCTCAGTTTGTTTCCCAGAGTCCACAGTCACTCATGGTTCATTCCCCCTTCTGATTACCCCCACTTCATTCCTCCCTTCCATGTCCTACAAATCTTCCTATTTCTTATGTTCCATAAATGAGTGAAACCATATGATAATTGTCTTTCTCTGTTTGACTTGTTTCACTTAGCATAATCTTCTCCAGTCCCGTCCATGTTGCTGAAAATGTTGGGTAATTGTTCTTTCTGATGGCTAATAGTCCATTGTATATATGGACCACATCTTCCTAATCTGGTCATCTGTTGAAGGGCATCTCGGCTCCTTCCGCAATGTAGCTATTGTGGACAAGGCTACTAGGAACATTGGGGTGCATATGGCCCTTCTCATCACTACGTCTGTGTCTTCGGGGTAAATACCCAGTAGTGCAAGTGCTGGACCATGGGGTAGCTCAATTTTTAACTTTTTAAGGGACCTCCACACTGTTTTCCAAAGTGGCTGTACCAACTTGCATTCCCACCAACAGTGTAAGGGGCATCCCCTTTCTCCACATCCTCTCCAACATTTGTTGTTTCATGCCTTGTCAATTTTTGCCATTCTAACTGGCATAAGGTGGTATCTCAAGGTGGTTTTGGTTTGAATTTCCCTGATGGCTAATGATTTTGAACATTTTTTCATGTGTCTTTAGCCATTTGTATGTCTTCATTGGAAAAGTGTCTGTTCATATCTTCTGCCCATTTTTTGATTTGATTATTTGTTTCCTGTGTATTGAGCTTGAGAAGTTCTTTGTAGATCTTGGATACCAGTCTTTTATCTGTAGTGTCATTTGCAAATATCTTGTCCCATTCTGTGGGCTGCCTCTTAGTTTTTTTGACTGTTTCCTTGGCTGTGCAGAAGCTTTTTATCTTGATGAAGTCCCACAAGTTCATTGTTTCTTTTGTTTCTCTTGCCTTTGTGTCATGAAAAAAGTTGCTGTGGCCGTTGTCAAAGAGGTTGCTGCCTATGTTCTCCTCTAGGATTTTGATGGATTCCTGGCTCACATCGAGGTCTTTCATCCATTTGGATGGTGTGAGAGAGTGGTCAAGTTTCATTCTTTTGCATATAGCTGTCCAATTGTCCCAGCACCATTTATTGAAGAGACTATCATTTTTCCACTGGATGTTTTTTCCTGCTTTGTCAAAGATTAGTTGCCCAAAGAGCCGAGGGTCCAATTCTGGGTTCTCTATTCTGTTCCATTGGTCTATGTGTCTGTTTTTGTGCCAGTACCATGCTGTCTTTGTGATCACAGCTTTGTAGTATAGCTTGAAATCCTGCAACGTGATGCCCCCAGCTTCTTTTTCCTTTTCAACAATTCCTTGGTGATTTGGGGTTTTATATGGTTCCACACAAATTTAAGAGCTTTTTGTTTCAGTTCGTTGAAAAATGCCATTGGTATTTTGATCAGGATGGCATTGAAAGTGTAGATTGCTCTGGGTAGCATGGACATTTTAACTATGTTAATTCTTCTGGTCCATGAGCATGGAATATTTTTCCTTCTTTTTTTGGTCTTCTTCAATGTCTTTCAAGACTGATTTCTAGTTTCTAGAATATAGTTTCTTTACGTCTCTGGTTAAGTTAATTCGGAGATAATGTATGATTTTTGGTGCTATTGTACATGGAATGGATTCCCTAATTTCTCTTTCTTCAGTCTCATTGTTCGTGTAGAGAAATGCAACTGATTTCTGAGCATTGATTTTGTATCCCGCCACATAACTAATTGCTCTGTAACTTCTAGTAGTTTGGGAGTGGAGTATCTTGGTTTTTCCATATAGAGTATCATGTCATCTGCGAAGAGAGACAGTTTGACTTCTTCTTTGCCAATTTGGATATCTTTGATCCCTTTTTGTTGTCTGATTGCTGTTGCAAGGACTTCTAGTACTATGTTGAATAATAATGGTGAGAGTGGGCATCCTGGCTGTGTTCCTGATCTTAAGGGAAAGGCTTTCAGCTTTTACCCATTGAGAATGATATTGGCTGTAGGCTTTTTATAGATGGTTTTTATGAAATTGAGGAATGTACCCTCTATCCCTACACTCTGAAGGGGTTTAATCAGGAAAGGATGCTTTATTTTGTCAAATGCTTTTTCTGCATCAGTTGAGAGGATCATATGGTTCTTGAGTCTTTTCTTGTTGACATGATCTATCTCACTAATGGATTTGCAAATGTCGAACCACCTTGCATCCCAGGGATGAATCCCACTTGTTCGTGATGGATAATCCTTTTAATGTACTTTTGGATCCTATTAGCGAGGATTTGTTGAGAATTTTGGCATCCATATTTATCAGGGATATCGGTCTGTAATTCTCGTTTTTGATGGGGTCTTTGCCTGGTCTGGGGATCAAGGTAATACTGGCCTCATAGGATGACTTTGGTACTTTTCCTTCTGTTTCTATTTTCTGAAACAGCTTCTGGAGAATAGGTATTTTTTCTTCTTTGAATGTTTGGTAGAATTCCCCAGGGAGTCTGTCAGGCCCCGGACTCTTGTTTTTGGGGAGGTTTTTGATCACTGCTTCAATCTCTTCAAAATTAATTGGTTTAAATAATCAATTTCTTCCTGTTTCAGTCTTGGTAGTTTATAGGTTTCCAGGAAGGCATCCATTTCTTCCACATTGTTTACTTTATTGGTATAAGGCTGTTGATGAAGTTTCTAATGATCCTTCCTATTTCATTGGTGTTGGTTGTGACCTCTCCCCTTTCATTCATAATTTTATTAATTTGGGTCCTTTCTCTATTCCTTTGAATAAACCTGGCAGGTGGCTTCTCAATCTTATTTGTTCCTTCATAGAACCATCTTCTAGTTCTGTTGATCTGCTCTACTGTGCTCCTGGGTTCTAATTCATTGATCTCTGCTCTAATCTTGACCAACTGTCTTCTTGTGCATGGATTAGGCCTGTTCTGTTCCTGTTCCAGCTTCTTAAGGTGAGAATATAAAAACTGCATTTTAGATTTTTCTATTCTTTTGAGTGAGGCTTGGATGGCTATGTATTTTCCCCTTAGGACTGCCTTTGCAGTGTCCCATAGGTTTTGGACGGATGTGTTTTCATTCTCATTGGTCTCCAAAAATTGTTTAATCTGATTTTTAATTTCCTGGTTTACCCGATCATTCTTGAGCAGGATTGTTCTTAGTTTCCAAGTGTTTGAGTTTCTTCCAAATTTTTCCTTGTGATTGAGTTCCAGTTTCAAAGCTCTGTGGTCTGAGAATATGCAAGGAATAATCTCGGTCTTTTGGTATCAGTTGAGACCTGTTTTGTGACCCAGTATATGGTCTATTCTGGAGAACATTCCATGTGCATTCGAAAAGAATGAGTATTCTGTTGTTCTGGGGTATGGTGTTCTGTATATATCTATGAGGTCCATCTGATCCTGTATGTCATTCAAAGCTCTTGTTTCTTTGTTGATTTTCTGCTTAGGTGATCTGTCTATTGCTGAGAGTGGAGTGTTGAGGTCACCTACTATTAAATATTGTTATCTATATATCTCTCTATTCTGGTTAAGAGTTGGCTTGTGTATCTAGCTGCTCCCCTGTTGGGGGCATAGATATTTATAATTGTCATATCCACTTGTTGGATCCATCCTTTAAGAATAATATAGTGTCCTTCTGTGTCTCTAACTACAGTCTTTAGTTTAAAATCCAATCTGTCTGTAATGAGAATTGCTACCCCAGCTTTCTTTTGAGGCCCATTGGCATGAAAAATGGTTTTCCATCCCTTCACTTTCAGTCTGGATGTACCTTTAGGTTCAAGATGAGTCTCTTGTAGACAGCAAATGGATGGGTCAATTCTTTTTATCCAATCTACCACCCTGTGGTGTTTTATGGTAGTATTTAGGCCATTCACATTGAGAGTGATTATTAAGAGATATGAGTTGAATGATGTCATGTTGCCTGTGAAGTCTTTGTTTCTATAGATTGTGACTTTCTGTTCTGTATCACTCTTGGGGCCTTTTTACTTTTATAGAACCCCGCCCTTAATAGCTCATGTAGGGCTGGTTCAGTGGTTATGAATTCGGTCAGTTTCTGCCAGTCCTGGAGGGTCCTTATCTCTCCATCAATTCTGAATGACAGACTTCCTGGATAAAGGATCCTTGAGTGCATGTTCTTCTCAGATAGAGCTTTGAAAATACCCTGCCAACCCTTCCTGGCCTGCCAGGTCTCTGTAGACAGTTATTCTGACATTATTCTGATAGTTTACCCTCTGTACGTAAGGATTTTCTTCCCCCTGGCCCCTTTCAATACTGTATCCTTGGATCTAATATTAGCGAATTGCACTATTACGTGTCGTGGTGTAGGTCTGTGGTCATTGACCTTGTGAGGGGTCTTCTCTGCCTCTTGGACACGAATGCTTGTTTCCTTTGCCAGATTAGGGAATTTCTCAACTACAATTTGTTCAAATATCTCTTCTAGACCTCTCTCTTTCTCCACCCCCTCAGGGATGCCAATGATTCTGACATTGGAACGTTTCATTGAGTCAGCAATCTTCCATAATCTATATTCTTGAGACTGGATTTTTTTGAGCCAAGTTTCTGTTTTAACTTTCTCTTCCACCATCCCATCCTCCAATTCACTAATTTGTTCTTCTGCATCATTTACCCTGGCTGTCAGAGCCTCTAGTTTAGACTGCAATTGATTCACAGCATTTTTATTTTCTGCCAGATTCACTCTCATTTCTGCCCTTAGAGATTCTATATTCTTGTTAATATTTTCATTAATATTTTTTTCAAGCCTACACATTATCTTGACCGTTGTTACTCTGAACTCCATTTCTGACAATTTGGTTATATCCATATCTATCAGTTCTGTGGCAGAGGCCACAGTCTCTGTCTCCTTTCTTTGCTGGGTGGGGGGGAGGGATTTCTCCTCCTCGTCATTCTGATGAGGAGAGTTTGCAGGGATGCCCAGATCACAAATTATTGACCAGGACCCAGGCAGTGTGCACTTGTTTTATAGGGACCTTAGGGATGTGGGCTTCTTGATTTTTTAGCCTGCCTTCTGGGGGAGGGGCTTGCCACGCTGATACTCAGGCAACCCTGTTTAGGTAGAGTCGCCCTGTCCCCTGCGAAGGGGGATGGGGTTGGGCACAATGTGAGCTGGTATTTCTGGGCTTTTGTTCTCTGGTGGCTTTCCCTGGCAGTTTTCTGTGACTCTTCTGAGAGTTAGAACAGCAGTGGCCCTATCCTAGCCTCTGTCTCAGAACAGAGAGATCGCAGTCTGCTCTCCACTGAGCTCTCTTGGCCACGTTAACTCTGTTTCTGTTGGTGCTGCCAAAAACCCTGCAGCGTCCTAGGATGTGCGCCCCACAGCCACTCTCCCAGCCCTCCCTTCCAGGGACAGCAATTCTCTGCCCTTTGTGCTTCTAACACCACCAGCCACCACAGGTTCCTGCGGGTGCTCCCAAGCTCCCTGTTTCAGTCTGGTTCACGTGTGCTCCAGAGCACCAGTTTTTAATCTAGTCATGCATGTGCTCTCGAGCTCCCCATATCAGTTCGGTTCCAGTGAGTGCTCTAGAGCTCCGGTTTTCAGTCTGGTCTCGTGTGTGCTCCTGTGCTCCCAGTTTCATCTAATTTGAGTATGCGCTCCAGAGTGCTGGTTTTCAGTCTGGTGGCGCATGCACTCCTGAGCTCCTGGTTTCAGTCCAGTTCCAGTGAACACCCCAGAGCTCCGGTTTTCAGTCTGGTTGCACGCGTTCCGGGCTCACGGTTTCAGTCTTCGTTCTTGCGGGTGGCAGTCCTGGTGTTCGGCCGCCTCCCCAGTGCAGGTGGCTAGTGCTTCCGGGTGTCCAAGTGAGGTGGCTCACTCCCCCTTCCGTTTGTCTTCCAATATCTGTGTGCAGATTCACGGCTCCCCGCTTTGTACCTCAATACTTAGCACTGGAGATGTTCGTTTGTAGAGATCCAGATGTATCTTCCTGCATCTCAGACTGATTTCATGGGTCTTGGATGGTCTGGTAGATATCCAGCTCGATTAGGGGGACCAGCCAAAAAAGGATTCCCCTACTCATCCACCATTTTTTCTCCCCCTCTATTTCCTACTTTGCTGGTCCAGGTTTTGTTTGTTTTTCTTTTTCTAGCTCCTTTAGGTGTAAGATCAGGTTGTTTATTTAAGATTTTTTAATGCTTCTTGAGGTAATCTTATGTTGCTATAAAAGTGCCTCTTAGAACTGCTTTTGTTGTATGCCTAGAATTTTGGATGTGTTTTGTTTTTATTTGTCTCCATGTAATTTTTTAAATTTCTTCTTTGATTTCTTAATTAAGCCATTCATTGTTTAATTTAATTTCCATGTATTTGTGGTCTTTCCAGATTTTTTTCTTTTAAGATTTGTTAATTTGAGAGAGAGAGAGAATACAAGTGGGAAGAGAGACAGAGGGAGAGAGAGAGAGGGAGAGAAGCAGACTCTCCACTGAGCACAGAGTCCAACATGGGGCTTGTTCTTATGACCCTGAGATCATGACCTGAGTCAAAATCAAGAATTAGACACTCAACTAACTGAGTCATCCAGGCACAGTAAGATTTTTTTCATGTGGTTGATTTCTGGTTTCAAAGCTTTGTGGTTGGAAACAATGCATGGCATGACTTTTATCTTTTTAAATTTGTTGAGACTTGTTTTGTGGCCTAATATGTGATCTACTCTGGAGAATATTCTATGTGCGCTTGAAAAGAAAGTGTGCTCTGCTCCTTTAGGATGGAATGTTCTGAATATATCTGTTAAATCCATCTGTTTCAGTGTGTCATTCAAAGCCATTGTTTCTTTGTTGATTTCCTGTTTAGATGACCTGTTAATTGATATACGTGGAGTGTTAAAGTGCCTTATTATTACTGTAGTACTATTGATTACTTCCTCTATTTTTCTGATTAAATGTTTTATGTATTTGTGTGCTATCATGTAGGGAGTGTAAATATTTACAATTGTTATATCCTCTTGTTGGATTGTCCTTTTAATTATTATATAGTATCCTTCTTTGTCTCTTCTTATAGTCTTTGTTTTAATATTTATTTTGTCTGATTTAAGTAATGCTACCCCAGCTTTTTTTTTGATAAACCTTTGTATGATAAATGTGTTTGCATCCCCTCACTTTTAATCTGCTATGTATTGTTAGATCTGAAATGAGTTTCTTGTAAGCAGCATGTAGACAGGTCTTGTTTTTCATCCATTCCTTCACCCTATGTCTTTTGATTGGAATGTTTAGTCCATTTCCACTCAAAGTTATTATTGATAGATATGTATTTATTGTCATTTTATTACTTGTTTTGTGGTTGTTTTTGTAGTTCTTTGATTCTTCTCTTGCTCTCTCACAGTTTGCTGGCATTCTTATGATTTGCTGGACTCAGTTCTCTTTATATTTTGCATATCTATTTCTGGGTTTGATTTGTGGTCCATTAGGTTTGTATATACTATTTTTTTTTCTTTTCAGTACTTTGAATATATCAGGCCAGACTTCTGGACTGCAAAGTTTCTGGTGAAAAGTCCACTGATAGCCTTCTGTGTTTTCTGTTATATGTAACTGTCTTTTCTCTTGCTGTTTTTACAATTTTCTCTTTATCACTACTTTTTGCCATTTTCCATTTTTAAACTTCTGGCTTTAAGTCCCACTGGTTGTAAGAACTCATAAAATCTGACCCCTTGAGTTTTTAAAGCCAAATATATAGGGATTCATCTTCCCTGTGTGGGCTTCCTAGTGTGATGGTCTGTTTCTTTCCCTTCTCTGGGAGCCCATGGGTCTTTCCTGACCATTGATGGCCTGCTGTCCATTTAGGTCCCCATATCATCTCCACCCTCCCTATTCTTTTCAGTGTGGTCTGTTTTCTACCTTTAGTTGTGGAGTTTGTTCTGCCAGTCTTTGGATCATTTTCTAGATTATTTACACTTATGTGACTGTTATCTAGCTGTATCCATGGGATGAGGTGTACTTAGGGTCTTCCTACTCCATCATCTTCTGGGAAGTCCATCCATTTGTTCTTGGTTGTATTCATTTTATTTTTACTGCTAGTTGTCTTATTTTAGAGTGAATATATATATATATATATATATATATATATATATATATATAGTCCCTTGGAGGACATCTTGTAACAGAGGGACATCTTGTAACAGAGGGACCAAGGTCTTAGGTGTTCATGATATAGGCATTGAATTGATCATGCTCAATGAATCACACTGTGGTTTTAATTCTGATTCTGTCACTAGCCACATGACTTTGGGTAACATAAAACTAAGGTGTCCTTTTCTTCATTATTATTGTTATGTATTTATTAATATAATAATAATAATAATTACAGTCTCTTTTATTACTATGGAGATCCTCTATTCAAGTCATTGCGAGGGGTGCTTTGCATGCATTTTTTTCATTTTCATGATGCTATATCTTTTGATAAGAATCATATATTAGCTTCTATCATTGAATGCCTGGTAAACGTTCCACATATATTTTTTGTTTAATACTTACAACAATCTTATGAGATAGATGTTCTAATTCATTTTATGGATGAAAAATTGCAAACATAAATATTTTACTTACTTTCTCTAAGTCACAGCAAGAAAGCTCAACTAAATCTGAGGCGTATCTGATACCAAGGTGTGCTCAATTTTACAAAAAGTAATTTTATTCATGAAAGTAATACACATGTATGTAAAAATATTAGAAGAGTGGAGATGAGATTAAATAAAAATTAAAAGCCTTCATTCTCAGTTTCCTTCACCAGAGGTATACAATGTGATGCTAGAAATTCTATGTGTCTGAAGAAGCATGCACCCACCCCCATATACATGCACAGATATTGTATATATCACAAATGAGCATAGTAAGTATTTTCAACAACTTGCTTTTCCACCACTTAATGTATCTCCAAGTATGTATGTATGTATGTGTGTATATATGGTATATATAAACCTGCTTTGTATGGTGTGTGTGTGTGTGTGTATATATATATATATATATATATATATATATATATATATATATATATATCTGCTTTGCTCCTTTTAACATACGCATCATAGTTCTCTAGTGACTGAATATAATATAATACAATATAATATAACCTATATAATGAGTTCTTTAATGATGGAAGTTTAGGTTGTTTTAAGTTTTATTGACATTTCAAACAATTCTGCACTGCTTTAATGTATACATATTTGTATACTTGTATATCTGCCTTGCAATTTGTACTCCTAACGAATTTTATGAGTTAATATTTTCTTATAAATCCTGGAATAAATTTTTAAATTTTATTTATTTTAAATAAAATTTTTAAATTTTATTTATTTTAAATAAAATTTTTAAATTTTATTTAAAAATTTTTAAAATTTTACCAAATTTTATATATATATATATATATATATATATATATATATATATATATATATATTCAGTCATGGAAGTCTTCAGTAAAAGATAATATTGAATCAGATGTTTGAAGGTTAAGGGAGAGCCAAGATGTGAGGAATTCTTGGAAGATTTCAGAATGAATAGCAACTGCAGCAGCCCTGAGGCTGAAATATATGAGCATATACAGGGTTATATGTAAAGAGGTCACCATGGTTGGGACTGTGCAAGAGAGGGGGATGGTAGGAGGAGATGAGCTCTGAGAAGTGAAAGTTTTGATTGGGCAGGTCCTCATAGGCTATCTGAAGGACCTTTACTTGCCTGAATGAAGAGGGTAATCATCAGAGGGTCTTAAACCCATGAGTGACATATCTGATTTGAGTTGTATCTGAGGTTTTTGGCTGCCATGTTATATATGGCATGCAGTGGGAAAGGGAGGAAGGAGAAACACTAGTAATTATGTCATTGAAATCATTTCAGACAGAGGTAATGTTGGCATATATACTGTAGAATTGGGGAGTGGATGAGGACAGGTAAATTTTGGGGTATATTTTGTATGATCAAGATAACTAGGATGTGCTGACAGATTAGATGGAGGTTATGAAAGAAGTGTCAAAGAGAGAGAGGCAAGCGAAGAAACAGAGTCTTAACTATAGAGAATAAACTGATGGTTACCAGAAGGATGGTGGGGGAGAATGGGTAAAATAGGTGATAGGGATTTGAGGAATACACTTGCTGTGATGAGCACCAGGTGATGTATAAAATTGTTGAATCACTATATTGTACACCTGAAACTAATATTACACTGTATGTTAACTGTAATTTAAATTAAAAGTTTTTTAAATTTTAAATAAATAAATAAATAAATACATAAGTAAAAAGAAAGAAGAGTCAAAATGATGTCAGGATACTTGAGCCAAGCAACTAAAAGGGATGAGGAAAAGAGTAAGAAAGTCAGGTTTGTAGAGGAGATTAGGCATTTAGTTTGGGGCATGTTAAATTTCGCATTTACATAAGACATCCAAGTGATGTTGTTATCAGGGGCGAGGTCTGGGCTGGAGATAGAAATCCAGGCATCATTAGCACAGATTATCTCAGTTAAAGCCTCAAAAATGAATTACACCCCCCAAGAGATACATAAAGAAAAGAACTGAGGACTGAGATTATATAATGTAAATATTTTTGGTTTTGGTTTTTGGCTTGGTTTATATCATTTTGCCCAAGTTTTTAATATTGTCTCTATACTTCAACAAAGTAGGATGTTTATTTTCATTTACAAACAGAAAAAAAAATCAGCAACAACAATAATGACTTTGATGCTCAGAGATGATTTACCATCCTCAAAGCCTCAGAGCTAACATGTTGTGGGGCCTGGATCAGCCTCTTTGTGTTCCTTTTCTAAAGCCCAAGATCTTCATTCTGACCAACTGTCTTCTTATGGGGCTTCTTTTGTTACCTTTAGGGAAGGAAATGTAACTTACTTTGACCAAAGCATACTCAATTTAAGAGCATAAATTTTCTTGAGCTACACCTATGCTTAAGTGTCCTGTTGGATTTGAGAGAATGATTCATAATCGACAAACATTGTACACTTTGTTATAGACAAAAAGCTAGAGCCTTGAACATTCATTTATCTAAATAAGTCTACAATAACGATCTGAATGAGAATTCCTAGGTTCTTTCCATTGCATAGTGAAGAGAGGGGAAGATGTCAAATCTAAGCCTCTAACAGATGTCCTTACAGCTTTATTAATTCCAGAAGATGCAGATTTTCCTTACTTTGAGCTTGTCAAGGCCTGGCCTTTAACTTAGTCAGGAAGCCCCAGTTCCCTCCTTTGTATGCCTTATGGGCATATACATGGAATCCATTATGAACATTTCATATCTTCTAGAACACTGTTTTTCTCAATGAATAATACATCAGTCAAGGTTAACTGACTTGCCCAAGGTCATGCAATAATTTGGTAGTGTTGTGGCAAAGAAACAAACATTATACATGTCTCCTGGCTCCAGGCCCTGACTGTATTCCCCTGACCCAACTATTTCTGTAGTTGTCAGGATTTGAAACACACATTTCACTTTGTGTAGAAAATACCACTTAAAGGTAGGAATACTTGAATAGTCCATAATGGCCATGCTGGGATCTTTCAGCCTGTTACAAATATACCTTCCAAAAGGCATATTAAGAAAATCTTGTCATCTGTGCTGTGGAGTTAGGGCCTGGTTATGAGCAGTGATTTTGACTATGTTCCTGAAGAAGGTGAGCAGATCATTCCTGGGTAATGAATTAATCACTTTAAATCTGTTTTCTGATGGAGCCAATGTGCAACACAGGAGGGAGCCACTAATGATGTGCTTAACCCATCAGCCCACTAGACTGGCCAAGCCTCTTTCTGAGGCCTTGGGGGATTGAATAGCATTAGAAACAGATGAACAATGGGTTATTCTGAATCCCCTGCAGAACTAAGTGGTCATACAACAGAATGCTCTGTCAGCAGGCTACCATTTATTGAGCACCTACAGAGCAAAAGCGCATTATAGACTGATAGCTCTTCATAAGCCTAAACAACTCTCAACTAGTAAAGGAAATTTTGGTAACTTGCCTTATTCTGCCTAGGTATCTGAAAATTTGGCATTAGAATGGTTGTGCTTTAGTATTTAGATATGCAATTGTTTTGAAAACTGCCCAACCTGTGTCAAATTATCTTATTATTTTAATTGAATTTTTCTTCAAATTTGAATTCATTGTATATTGAATGTTAATGCCTCTTTGTAAGTTTTTTGGACACTCCAACATGTTTAAAATTCTCTCATTGCCATTACACTTCGTCTAGCTGAAATTCCATGTCTTTCTTTTATCAGTAAAGGCTAAATCCATAATTTTTTGAATTGAAAAAAAACTGCATTAATTTTAGGAATAGCTATTTCTTTTTAAAGTGCAGTTTGAACTGATTTTCTCAATCTACTCAGAGCTAAGAGAGAGCAGTATGGTTTATGTTGCCATATATGAGAGCATAATCTGAGTTCCTGCAGTTAAAAACATGAAAGTGAAGAATCTCTTAAATGGATACTTCTTTCTCTAAAATAAGGTTTTCAGAAGGGAAAGCAAGTAGTAGCATGTACACAGGATTTAAACTACAAAGGGTATGACTGAAAAATCCCTCAAAAATATGAAGATAAAATTTGAAAGAAATATTATTTCTGTCAATGGGTAAATAAGAATACTAACAATACAAAATACAACTCTATCTATGTGATAGAATCACATAATAGAGTCTTATAAACAATATAATACATGACTGTCAATTTAATCCCTTTATTTTAGACATGAGAAAAAGAAAATGCAGTGCAATAATAGCAATAATATTAATATAATAGCTGCAAAGAAAACTTATTGAGCACTTCCTAAATCACTGCTATAAGCATATTACATATATTATCTTATTTCATTGTGTCATAGTGCTATAAAGTCAAAAGCATTATTATTACAGTTGGGAAAATCAAGAACAGAGGGATTACGGATTTTGCCTGAGCCACATAGCAAGACAGACTTTAGTTTTGAATCCAGGCAGTTGACCTCTAGAGTCCATGCTCTTAACCAGTACACACACACACACGTATTGTGTGTGTTTGTATATATACATATACACACATATATACACACATATATATGGATGCATATGTGCATCCATATATAGTTAATATAACCCAGATGTCTTCAGTTCGTGCTCCAGTTCTCCAGATTTCTGGAGTCACTCTTTCCTTTAATATTAAACAAAACCAGATTTGATACCTCCCTAATCACATATACCATAGAACAAAGGATTTAAAAGAGTTAACATTTTTTGGAATCTATAAATTCTAGTGCCCCTTCTAGAACTTTTTGGATTCCTTGGAAGATAAATACCCATAGTCATCATAATTCTAACAATGTCAATTTCACTCGTGGTTGATTTCCTGTTAACTTTTCTTCATTCTCTAGTTTAATTGACCCCTTTAAGATTAAAGAGATATTCAAGGTATTGTCTTAAACATAAAGTCATCTTTAGAAGATATAAAATGATACAATTACAAAAAAATAACTGCAGACTGCTATTTTTTTTTAAGATTTTATTTATCTATTTGACAGAGATAGAGACAGCCAGTGAGGGAGGGAACACAAGCAGGGGGAGTGGGAGAGGAAGAAGCAGGCTCATAGCGGAAGAGCCTGATGTGGGGCTCGATCCCATAACTCTGGGATCACGCCCTGAGCTGAAGGCAGACACTTAACCGCTGTGCCACCCAGGCGCCCCCAGACTGCTATTTTTAATAATCATTTCTTAAGATCTATCTCTCCCTTGTCTTCTCTTCCTCCTCTCTTAGCCTACCACTTTGTGGAAAGTTCTTCTTTCTGAACCATGTATAATGAGTGTGTGTGTGTGTGTGTGTGTGTGTGTATGTGTGTGTAATTTTTCCCTACCCTATAATAAGAAGATCCAACAAATTGGATCTAGGAGTGAAATGTAGAAGTTATTTGATAACCTATAGTTCTTCTATCTCTGCTTTTATCTGCTTGTTCTTTGCCTAGTTAAAAGGAACAAGATGCTTTCTCCTTCTTGAGTACAGGCATAATCCTAACATTTGCAGTTACAAGTGGTGCCAGACCTGTAGCTGGCACCTCACCCCATCTTTTTTTCCATCTTTGCTTCTATTCTGCACCCCATTGCCAGTTGGAGTTACAGTATCTCCCTTGCCCCCACCGAACTATTATTTCATGGCCAACCTCTTGAACTTCCATACTGGTGGAGAGTTTGCCTTTACAAAGCTGACCCACAGATGAAAATAGAACAGTTTCTGTTTGTGAACTCAAGAACATTTGGGAAGGATGGTCCAGCATTCCAGGTATCTGGAATGAAGTCTAGAACTGAAGTCACTGGCTCTGAGAGGGCATGTCTCTTTGTTGCAGTTATACCTTCTCTTATCTATGGGAAGGAGGCAACTTGGGTGGCACTACCTGGGATAAGTCCTGTCTATCTTTCCTAGACCATTCTGTAGTTGATTTCAGTGGAGGTATGAACATACATTTTATTGAAGGATCAAGAACACATCCTGAAGCAGGATAGAATAAAAGCACAAGTAGTTGTAACTTATGTGACTACTTGTTTAACTTAAAAGTGAGAATGTGAAGGATCACTTAGACCTTTGCAGGTGGCCCTACTTGGATGTGTTCATCTTTTTCACCTCTGTATAGACATCTTCCCCTCCAGTTGTACTAACACCAACTGGTCCTGGTTGCCCCACTATCTTCCACAGGAGGTGTATATCACAGGAGGTAGGAGTCTAGGATCCTTCCTGAGACTTTTACTTCTGTCTTTTCAGGCCTGAGCCTATGCTAATTTAAAGTTTATTCTGTGTATATTTTGATTGTTCTGAAATAAAGCTGGAAAAGCCAGTCACTGGTTTTACTTGTCATCACTCCTTACTCCACAGAATTATTTTTCCTGAAGAAAGGCCAATCTACTCTTCTATCAAGAAAGTGCATTTTTTTTGTTTATAACTTGATTCAATTCCTTGTCTAATGGCAGCTCTAGGATTATTGTGCCTACAGATATTTGGTTCCTCCTTAAGCATGAAAGACTACCTGTTAGCCCAGGGACTTGGGCTAACAAACTCAAGTTTTTTGCTGACTGAAAAGAAAGGGTATGTCAGTTCATCCCACAAAGGATACCTATGTGCTAACACATGATAAACATTCCTATATACACCCATATTCATAAACACATAAGTGTATACTTGCAAAAATTTGTATTTACTATACTTACATTCCTAATGTTATATTCAGAAAGATGAGAGTTTGATTTCCTTGAGCAAGAACAGCTTATGGTGAGAAATGAGAAGTATATAACATAGAAAGGGAAGTTCAACTTCATGGAAAAAAAAAAAACCTAAAGGAATTCAGTAAAGTTGCAGGATATAAAATCAATTTACAAAAATCAGTTGCATGGATATTAGGAGAAAAGATGGCAGAGGAGTAGGGGACCCATTTTTCAGCTGGTCCCCTGAGTTGAGCTGGATATCTACCAGACCATCCAACACCCACGAAATCAGCCTGAGATGCAGGAAGATACATCTGGATCTCTACAAACGAACATCTCCAGTGCTTAGTATTGAGGTAAAGGCAGGGAGCTGTGAATGTGTGCACAGATATTGGAAGATAAACAGAAGGGGGAGGGAGCAGCTGCGCTCGATACCCAGGAAGCAGTAGCCACCTGCACTGCGAAGGCAGTGGGACGCCAGGACTGGCACCCACGAGAAAGCAGACTGAGACCATGAGCCTGGGAATGCACGTTACCAGACTGAAAACCGGAGCTCCGGCGTGCTCACTGGAACGGGACTGATAAAGGGAGCTTGGGAGCGCGCATGACCAGACTGAAAACTGGTGCTCCAGAGCAATCGAGAACCACAATGAAACAGGGAGCTCAGGAGCGCACACGGGAACCGGGGCGGCTGGTAGTGTTAGAAGCACAAAGGACAGAGACGTGATGGCCCTGGAAGCAAGGGCTGGGAGAGCAGCTGTGGGGTGCACATCCTGGGACGCTGCAGGTTTTTTGGCAGCACCAACAGAAACAGAGTTAAAGTGGCCAAGAGAGCTCAGTGGACCTCAAAAGAAAGCTGGGGTAACAATTTTCATATCAGACAGATTGGATTTTAAACTAAAGACTGTAGTTAGAGACACAGAAGGACACTATATTATTCTTAAAGGATGGATCCAACAAGTGGATATGACAATTATAAATATCTATGCCTCCACAGGGGAGCAGCTAGATACACAAGCCAACTCTTAACCAGAATAGAGAGACATATAGATAACAATATGTTAATAGTAGGTGACCTCAACACTCCACTCTCAGCAATAGACAGATCGCCTAAGCAGAAAATCAACAAAGAAACGAGAGCTTTGAATGACATACTGGACCAGATGAACCTCATAGATATATACAGAACACCATACCCCAGAACAACAGAATACTCATTCTTTTCGAATGCACATGGAACGTTCCCCAGAATAGACCATATACTAGGTCACAAAACAGGTCTCAACTGATACCAAAAGACCGAGATTATTCCTTGCATATTCTCAGACCACAGAGCTTTGAAACTGGAACTCAATCACAAGGAAAAATTTGGAAGAAACTCAAACACTTGGAAACTAAGAACAATCCTGCTCAAGAATGATCGGGTAAACCAGGAAATTAGAAATCAGATTAAACAATTTTTGGAGACCAATGAGAATGAGAACACATCCGTCCAAAACCTATGGGACACTGCAAAGGTGGTCCTAAGGGGAAAATACATAGCCATCCAAGCCTCACTCAAAAGAATAGAAAAACCTAAAATGCAGTTTTTATATTCTTACCTTAAGAAGCTGGAACAGGAACAGAAGAACAGACCTAATCCATGCACAAGAAGACAGTTGGTCAAGATTAGAGCAGAGATCAATGAATTAGAACCCAGGAGCACAGTAGAGCAGATCAACAGAACTAGAAGATGTTCTTTGAAGGAACAAATAAGATTGATAGCCACTTGCCAGACCTATTCAAAGGAATAGAGAAAGGACCCAAATTAATAAAATTATGAATGCAAGGGGAGAGGTCACAACCAACACCAATGAAATAGGAAGGATCATTAGAAACTTCATCAACAGCCTTATACCAATAAAGTAAACAATGTGGAAGAAATGGATGCCTTCCTGGAAACCTATAAACTACCAACACTGAAACAGGAAGAAATTGATTATTTAAACCAATTAATTTTGAAGAGATTGAAGCAGTGATCAAAAACCTCCCCAAAAACAAGAGTCCGGGGCCTGACGGATTCCCTGGCGAATTCTACCAAACATTCAAAGAAGAAATACTACTTATTCTCCAGAAGCTGTTTCAGAAAATAGAAACAGAAGGAAAAGTACCAAAGTCATCCTATGAGGCCAGTATTACCTTGATCCCCAGACCAGGCAAAGACCCCTACAAAAGGAGAATTACAGACCGATATCCCTGATGAGTATGGACGCCAAAATTCTCAACAAGATCCTCGCTAATAGGATCCAACAGTACATTAAAAGGATTATCCATCACGACCAAGTGGGATTCATCCCTGGGATGCAAGGTGGTTCGACATTTGCAAATCCATTAGTGTGATAGATCATGTCAACAAGAAAAGACTCAAGAACCATATGATCCTCTCAACTCTTGCAGAAAAAGCATTTGACAAAATAAAGCATCCTTTCCTGATTAAAACCCTTCAGAGTGTAGGGGTACAAGGTACATTCCTCAATTTCATAAAAACCATCTATGAAAAGCCTACAGCGAATATCATTCTCAATGGGGAAAAGCTGAAAGCCTTTCCCTTAAGATCAGGAACATGGCCAGGATGCCCACTCTCGCCATTATTATTCAACATAGTACTAGAAGTCCTTGCAACAGCAATCAGACAACAAAAAGGGATAAAAGATATCCAAATTGGCAAAGAAGAAGTCAAACTGTCTCTCTTCGCAGATGACATGATACTCTATATGGAAAAACCAAGATACTCCACTCCCAAACTACTAGAAGTTACAGAGCAATTCAGTAATGTGGCGGGATACAAAATCAATGCTCAGAAATCAGTTGCATTTCTCTACACAAACAATGAGACTGAAGAAAGAGAAATTAGGGAATCCATTCCATGTACAATAGCACCAAAAATCATACATTTTCTCTGAATTAACTTAACCAGAGACGTAAAGGAACTATATTCTAGAAACTAGAAATCACTCTTGAAAGACATTGAAGATGACACAAAAAGATGGAAAAATATTCCATGCTCATGGAGCAGAAAAATAAACATAGTTAAAATGTCCATGCTACCCAGAGCAATCTACACTTTCAATGCCATCCTGATCAAAATACCAATGGCATTTTTCAACGAACTGAAACAAACAGACCTTAAATTTGTGTGGAACCATATAAAGCCCTAAATCACCAAGGAATTGTTGAAAAGGAAAAAGAAAGCTGAGGGCATCACGTTGCAGGATTTCAAGCTATACTACAAAGCTGTGATCACAAAGACAGCATGGTACTGGCACAAAAACAGACACATAGACCAATGGAACAGAATAGAGAACCCAGAATTGGACCCTCGGCTCTTTGGGCAACTAATCTTTGACAAAGCAGGAAAAAACATCCAGTGGTAAAATGATAGTCTCTTCAATAAATGGTGCTGGGACAATTGGACAGCTATATGCAAAAGAATGAAACTTGACCACTCTCTCACACCATACACAAAGATAAACTCCAAATGGATGAAAGACCTCGATGTGAGCCAGGAATCCATCAAAATCCTAGAGGAGAACATAGGCAGCAACCTCTTTGACAACGGCCACAGCAACTTTTTTCATGACACAAAGGCAAGAGAAACAAAAGAAACAATGAACTTGTGGGACTTCGTCAAGATAAAAAGCTTCTGCACAGCCAAGGAAACAGTCAAAAAAACTAAGAGGCAGCCCACAGAATGGGACAAGATATTTGCAAATGACACTACAGATAAAAGACTGGTATCCAAGGTCTACAAAGAACTTTCAAGCTCGATACACAGGAAACAAATAATCAAATCAAAAAATGGGCAGAAGATATGAATAGACTTTTCCAATGAAGACATACAAATTGCTAAAGACACATGAAAAAATGTTCAAAATCATTAGCCATCAGGGAAATTCAAATCAAAACCACACTTACGCCAGTTAGAATGGCAAAAATTGACAAGGCATGAAACAACAAATGTTGGAGAGGATGTGGAGAGGATTCCCACTGTTGGTGGGAATGCAAGTTGGTACAGTCACTTTGGAAAACAGTGTGGAGGTCCCTTAAAAAGTTAAAAATTGAGCTACCCCATGGTCCAGCACTTGCACTACTGGGTATTTACCCCGAAGACACAGACGTAGTGATGAGAAGGGCCATATGCACCCCAATGTTCCTAGCAGCATTGTCCACAATAGCTACATTGTGGAAGGAGCCGAGATGCCCTTAAACAGATGACTGGATTAGGAAGATGTGGTCCATATATACAATGGAATATTACTCAGCCATCAGAAAGAGCAATTATCCAACATTTACAGCAACATGGACGGGACTGGTGGAGATTATGCTAAGTGAAACAAGTCAAGCACAGAAAGACAATTATCATATGGTTTCACTCATTTATGGAACATAAGAAATAGGAAGATCGGTAGGAGATGGAAGGGAAGAATGAACGGGGGTAAACAGAAGGGGGAATGAACCATGAGTGCCTATGGACTCTGGGTGACTAACTCAGGCCTTCAGAGGGGAGGCGGGTGAGGGATTGGGATAAGCCGGTGATGGGTATTAAGGAGGGCCCATATTGCATAGTGCACTGGGTGTTTAGTGCAAGTAATGAATCATGGAACATTACATCAAAAACTAGGGATGTACTCTATGGTGACTAACAGAACATAATTAGAAATTATTATAAAAAAAAATCAGTTGCATGTCTACACACTAACAATGAATTATCAGAAAAAAATAATAGAGGATACAATCCCATTTACAATGGTATCAAAAAATACTTAGAATAAATTGAACCAAGTATGTGAAAGATCTGTACCCTAAAAACTATAAGATATTGATAAAAGCAATTGAAGAAGACACATATAAATAGGAAGATATTCCATATTAATGGACTAGAAAATTTAAAGTTAGAAAGTCAGCAATGTGCAAAGTAATCTACAGATTCAATGTAATCCCTATGAAAAAAATCCCTATGAAAAAAATCCAAAGACATTTTTCACAGGAATTGAAAAAAATCTTAAAATTTTTAGGAATTATGCGTGCGCAGACACACGCACACACACACACACACATGCCAAAGCAGTCTTGAGAGAAAAATCAAACAAACAAAAAATCAATGCTGGATGCATCACACTTCTTGATTTCAAACTATATTACAACTCTGTAGTAATCAAAACTGTATGGTATTGGCATAGAAACAGACATATAAATCAATGGAACAAAATAGAGAGCTTAGAAATCAATCCATGTATATATATTCAATTTTTTTTTATAAAAGTGCAAGAATATAGAATGGGGAAAGAATAGTTTCTTGAACTAATGGTGTTGAGAAAACTAGATAGTCCCTGCAAAAGAATAAAACTGGACCCCTATCTTAACCACTCACAAAAATCAACTCAAAATGGATTAAAGACTTGAACATAAGACCTGAAACTGTGAAATTCCTATAAGAAAATACAGGGTGTAACCTCCTTGATATTGGTCTTGGAAAGAAATTACTAGATTTGACACCAAAAGCAAAAACAAAAAACCCAAAATAAACAAGTGGGACTTTATCAGACTAAAAAGCTCCTGCACAACAAAGAAAACTATCAACAGAATGAAAAGGTAACCTATAAAATGTGAGAAGATATTTACAAACTACATACTCAAAAAGGGGCTAGTATCCAAAGTATGTAAGGAACTTGTATAATTCAGTAACAATAAACAAATAATCCAATTAAAAATAGACAAAGGACCTGCACAGACTTTTTTTTTTCCCAAGGAAGACTTACCAATGGCCAACAGAAGGGGCATCTAGGTGGCACAGTCAGTCAAGTGTCTGACTGTTGGTTTTGGCTCAGGTCATGATCTTGTGTTAATGAGATTGAGCCCCGAGTCAGGCTCTGCGCAGTGTGGAGTCTGCTTTGGAATCTCTCTCCCTCTCTGTACGCCCCTCTTGTTCACTTTCTCTCTTTCAAAAACAAATGGCCAACAGGTACATGAAAAAAGTCCTCAACATCACTAATTATCAGGGAAATGCTAGTCAAAACCACAGTAAGATATTACCTCACTCCTGTTAGGATATATATTATGAAAAAACAAGAGATAATGAATGCTGGCAAGGATGTGGAGAAAAAGGAACCCTTGTATGATGTGGGTGGGAATTTAAAATGGTACAACCACTATGGAAAACAGTATGAAGTTTCCTCAAAAAATTTTAAATAGAACTACCATATGATCTAGCAATTACACTTGTCCAAAGGAAAAGAAATAATTATTTCAAAGAGATATCTCTGCTTCCATGTTCATTACAACATTATTCACAATAGCCAAAGTATGGAAACAAACTAAGTAACCACGGATGGATAAATGGATAATGAAAATGTGATTATAATATAATATATACATTATATACACACACACACACACACATATATATATATAATAGAATATTACAAATAGAATGTAAAGAAATATTATTTAGCCTTAAAAAAATAAGGAAATCTTGCCATTTGTGACAATATGGAAGATCTTGGAAGGTATTATGCTAAGTGAAATAAACCAGAAAGAGAAAGACAAATAATACCTAGCATCACTTGTATCTGTATATACAGAATCCAAAAAAGGAAAAAAAGAAGAAGAAAAAGCTGAACTCATAGAAACAGAGTAGGGTGGTGGTTGTCAGGGGCTTGGCGGTGGTGAAATAGAAGTTAAAAGGGGGTACAAACTATTAGTTATAAGATAAACAAGGTCTGAGGATCTAATACGTAACACAGTGACTGTGGTTGATAACACTATATTGCAAATTGAAATTTGCTAAGAAAATAGACTTAAAAAAGAGAAACAATGTGAGGTGGTGAATCTGTTCATTAACTTGATGGTGATAATGCTTTCACAATGTATACATATACCAAATCATCACATTGTACATTTTAGATATCTTATAATTTTATTTGTCAATATAGCTTAAAAAAACCCAGCAATGCCTCCATCACCGATGTAGAACATGGAAACTAGAAACCTGGAAAATAGATGATAGGCAGTATGAATTTTAATGCTTTTGAAAATAAATATGTACTGAAAAATTTTGGAGGCCTGGCTATAAATACTACCTTTCTTTCTTTCTGTTTTTTTTTATTTTTCTTGTTTTTACTGGCTGCTTGGAGTTTATTTTCCACTTGGTGAAAGGCACACAGTTCCAGGGTGTCAGGAAGGCTTGCATGTGGCTTGGATAGTGGTGTAGGGTTCACTTAACTTCCTTTTTGGTGTTTTGCTGCTTTTTGTTTTGTTTTCTTTTTTTGAGTTTGTTTTTATTTTAAGATTTATTTATTTATTTTAGAGTGAGAGCAGGGGGAGGGGCAGAGGGAGAGGGAGAGAGAAATTTAAGCAAATTCCCCCCCCCCCCCCCCCCGGTGGGAGGCTGCACTCTGGCTCCATCACCCCACCCTAGGATCAGGGCCTGAGTGGAAACCAAAAGTCCAATGCTTAACGGACTGCCTAGGCACCCCTTGCTGTTTTGATATAAAAGAATCCACCTGCTTCTGCTTGCTGCAGCCTGCCTAGTCTATGGGGAGGTTAGGGAAGGGGCTTTGATGAGCCTAGAGCCTCCTGAAGCCTGATGGCTGGTGGTGGCCATCCAGGATTGAAGCCCTGTGTTGGTTTTGCCAGGCTAGCCACCAGGCTGCTTCCCAAGTTACAGGTGTTGGTGCCCTGGAGGCCTGGGGAGATTCTGAGCATTCTGGGGATTCTGACACTGTAGCCATGAATGGGAGAGTAGACTTCCCCAGAGAGAAGTCTGACCCTGGTGGGCCTTGAAGAGACCAGGGTGTTGAAGGATGGCTTCCCCAGGACACTCAGCACTTCTGCAGGAGCTGATACTGGAAGTGGAACCCGGGGGTGCAGGTGACAGTCGTGAGTGGCCCCGAGTGAGCCACTGGAGGGGATGGCGGCCATGCTGCCACTCGTGAGCTGATGGAAACCTCCCCGGCAGCCCCTTGTGGTCCTTGGTGCAGGATCGCGGGGACAGGGACACTAGGCCACGGAGCCCATTTACAGAAGAGACCCCCGAAGCCCACTCCCTGACCGAGGCAAGTGTGGGGTCAAACATTACTTTTCAATAATCCTAAAACAATGGGAGATTTGCCTATTAAAATGTTAAATTTATCAAATTACTTGCTTTAAACAAGTTATTAATTTTAAGTAGTGATATCAAATAACCTTGACTTGCCATCTATTAAATGATTCCCTAGGTGATAGGGAGGAATTATTCTGGATAATTACCTAAGTGTGTCCCTCTAAATCTTTATTAATAGAAACGGAGATACACATATTTTTAAATGAGGATCGTTAACTATCTAGAGTTAAAATAACCTAGAAGATCTTTCTCCCCAAAGTTTCTTAGCATAATGAGTAAACTTTTAAACCAATAGTAGGAAGATCTCTTCAGAAGCAATCTGATCACAGGATTCTCCACTTCTCGTCATCCCATTTCTCTAATAGTTACTTTTTAAAATTTCAACTCTTAACAGAAAATGGTCTAGAGCTCCAAAAGCTACATGAGAAAACCATTAATTAATTAATCAATTTGAAAAATATTCATTGCCCACCTATGTTATGCTAAACTCTGGTTGCCATGTTGGAGTTACAGGAATAAACAAACAAAGGAACAAAACCAGCAACAACAGAAAAACACCTGCTTACATGATGTTTCCACGATCAGAGAACTTTGTGTTTTCTTGTTTCAAATCCAAAAACGTTTTGCTCTTTCTTATTAATCTGAAAGCCATTGCTACTCTAGAGATATACCTTGGGAGATATACCTGTAGGAAGTGAGGAAAGCAAGATAGGCAAAGGGAGAAGCTGTCCTGATGAGTAGATGCAATTGAAACCCAGCCCATTTTACACCAAATTTAGAGCCAATGGTCATTCCAAGTTAAGGCAAGGGACCCTGGCCTTTGAATCCCAACATCACATAGTGAATGATCACTGTATGCATTTCTTTTCTAAAGCAGACTTAATAAAAGAGAATAAAAGTGTCATTTTATAAATGCTAGCCTTTATTTAAAAGATTCAATAAACAAACAAAAACCAGAATCAGACCTATAAATATAGAAAACAACTTGATGGTTGCCAGAAGGGAGGGAGTTAGGAGGATGGGCAAAATGGATAAAGAGGAGTGGGATATACAGGCTTCTAGTAATGAAATGAATAGTCATGGGAATAAAAGGTACAGCATGAGGAATTTAGTCAATGATGCTGTAATAGTGTTGTATGGTGACAGATGGTAAGCTACGCTTGTGGCGAACATAGCATATCGTATAAACTTGTTGAATCATTACATTGTATAACTGAAACTAAAGAACACTATGGGTCAACTATACCCAAATAATAATAATAATGATAATAGTAATTTTAAAATAAATAAAATAAATAAAAGTTTTAATGTATTATTTATGATTTACCAACTTGTGTTCCAGATACAAAGTACCCTTTAATAAAAAATACACATGATTAGAAAACAATTTTTGACTTAGCCATAATTTATTTGACCTTTTTCTGTCATTAAGTCTTCTGGAATTCAACTGCTTTTGCTGATCCTTCTCTTTCTCTTCTGTGGTTTATTGCAGTTCAATTCCCCTGGCAACAACACTGGCCCATTCATTTGTTTCCTAGCAGAGAGGGTTACCTGACAGATTCCCTGTGCAAAATGAGCTGCTCTCTTGTCAGGAGACTGTTTGATCCTGATAGGCTTGTGATACAAGCCTTGCCATCTGTTGAATAAATATAGGCTAGTGAAAGTTCAAAGAAAAACACATGTGAAAACATACAGGGCTACTTTATGTGAACCTTGCAATTCAAATGGCTCTTGAATAATTTTATACCATTTGGAAAAATTCTATGAGGCATGAAGTGTAGCAAGCATTGAATTTTTAAATTTGCTTTTCTGACTATTTTCTCCGAAAAGTAATAGGAGCAATTTCCCTGGCAAATCTCCCACTATTCCCCTTTGATTTTTCCTTATCTTTTCTGTATGCCCTCTCAGTGATGCCTTGATGGCTAAAACTTCCCTCTCCTAAGGAAATGTTTTAGAAGAAAGAAAGAAGAAAGAAGAGAAAGAAAGAAGAAAAGAAAAAAAGGAAACAAGACTTTAGGGGCTTCTTTAATAGTGAGGAAATGAGTCAAATCTAGATTGGCCACTTAAGACTCATGCTTTGAGTAGAAATTTGAAGATCTTTTCCTGGTTTCTTAACTTTTTCATCTACTACTAGAAATTCACACTTTTCGATGTGCCTATAATAATATTTTGAGGAGAACTTAAATACTGCTTATGAACATGGGAGTTCAGGAGACTGACCCTTGGGAAAATCTCAACAACAATTTTGTTTCACTTCTCTATGTTGGATACATTTACTGCAAGTTTTATCCTAAAGATGCATCATTAACTAACCCTCTTGCCTTTTTCTTTGCTGAGTTGTCAATGCCAATAAGCAACTGATGAATAAAGTGGAAGGCATAAGCCCAAATAATCATACCATAACAGGTTGTTTGGTTGACATTACATCTCTTTCCAACTTCTTGCCTTAATTTTTTAAACATCTGTCTTTATAGGACCAGGAAAAAAATATTTTAAGTCAAGTAATACATGCTAGAAACTATACCCAGTAATCCTTTTATTTTCGAGAAAGTTAGCCTTCGAGTTATTACATAAACTTTGCATTCATAGCGAAATGTAAAACATTTCCTAGAAAAGTCTCTTGGCTACTTTAATATCCCTGACAATTAGATGTAGTGTTTAGCATGAAAAAGAAATAGAATAATTTCTGACAATCTATGTTAGGCACTATTTTAGGCAGTTTATGTCCATTAAATCATTTAATTATCATAACAACTTACAAAGTGGGTAGTAATATTAAGCCAAGTCACAAAGAGATGACTTATAAGACAAATACCATATGATTTCACTCATATGTGGGATTTAAAAAAAAAGGAAACAAATAAATAAACAAAATAAGCAAATAATAAGCAAAATCAGACCTATAAAAACAGAGAACAAACTGATGGTTATCAGAGGGTAGCAGACCAGGAGGATGGGCAAAATGGGTGAAGAGGAGTGGAGATACAGACTTCCAGTTATGGAATGACTAAGTCACAGGAATAAAAGGCACAACATAGGGAATATAGTCAATGAAATTGTAATATAATTGTATGGTGGGGATGGTAGCTACACTTGTGGTGAGCATACCATAACCTATAAATTTGTTGAATCACCGTTGTATACCTGAAAGTAATAAAACATGATGTATCAACTATATTGAAATAAAAATTATAAAAAATTAGTTTGCTGGGAGGATAGACATGTACTTATGCATATATCTTTTATACTACATAACATGGGATAATCATTAATTTTGGATCTCTTAATCCTTTTCCTTTAAAAATATTAATTAGAAGAAACTCTTTAAATGTGAATCTTTTAAGCATACAAAAATCAATTGCCTAATTACCTAATATATTCTTATTATCTTGTGTCATAATGTCTTCCAGTAGATTTCTGGGATTTAGGGGTACGCCAGATAGTGATATCATAGATAAAGAGTAAGAAGAGATCCAAATATGTGGGATTATGGTCTATATAGCAAACACTCAACAAATCCATCTAAGTGTTAAACTATTTGTAAAAAACGCTTTAATCTTATTATCTTTTCTTGACTTTTCTGTTTAAATAGGTTCTGCATTGGTCCTACATTTTTTGGATGGTCTGGAATAATATTTATTCATTCAAATATAATTACTATATGTCTATTATTTACAGGTATTCTTCCAGGTTCTGGTTATACATCAGTGAACAATGAGAGAAGGTATCTTTTGTCCTGGAGCTAATGTTCCAGAGAAAAAGATAGGAAGTCAAAAAAGATCCTTTATGTGGGGATCAGGGGTAGGGTTCAGGCTCCGTGGTTCAAAGATTCTTATGCATAGTCTATGTAAGACATTCTTAGGGGACCCCTGTGTGGCTCAGTCAGTTAAACGTCTACCTTTGGCTCAGGTCCTAACCCCAGGGTCCTGGGATCAGGCCCCTCATGGCATCAGGCTACCTGCTCTGTGGGAAGACTGCTTCTCCCTCTCCTTCTGCTCCTCCCCCTGCTTGTGCTCTCTCACTGTCTCTCCCTCTCTTTCTAATAAATAAAATATTAAAAAATAAATAAATGAGACTCAGACTCTGTATCTCTCACCTTATCTCTCTCTCTTTTTTTCTGGATTATCTAACAGGAAATTTGAGGTAGCACACTCTCCATTTTAAGATTAAAATCAACTGTGAAGGGAAAATTCCAACACCCAGAATACTGTGATAATAACTATCACAAACCGAGATAACACAGTCTGTTTTCTTATGCCAGCCTCCAGTCCTTCACAAGCGATACTCCTTGGTGATACAGAATGTATTCTCTGCCCAGGCTTCTCTGGGTAAACTCAGGAAGTGTAAAAGTCAAAAGGAAACTTCCTGAAATCATTAATAGTGGAGCAAAGTGAGAGTTGCAGGATAAATCTAAATTGTTTGAGTTGCATATGTGTATCATCTTCTCTCATACAATGTATTATTCTGCTGATGATATTATTAATGGAAGTGCATATATGGCATTGGTGAATCATTGGAGATGCAGAATGTAATCTTTTTAAAAATTCATTTCTTAATGATGAAGTATTTCTTAAAAGCAATACAAATGCGAAGGAAGGAAGGAAGGAAGGAAGGAAGGAAGGAAGGAAGGAAGGAAGGAAGGAAAGAAGGAAGGAAAGAAAACTAGCCTATAGCCAATTAAGGAAATGCAATTTAAACAATAAAGAGATAGCATATTTTACCTTTCAAATTGTTGAAGAATTTAAACAAACACCATGTTCTAGTTAGCTATTATTGTGTAAAATATCATCCCAAATTTAGTGGGGTAAAAGAACCATTATTTTATCATGTTCATGGATTCTGTGGGTCAGGAATTCAGAACAGACACAATGGGAACAACTTGTTTCCTTTCCACAGTGTCTGGGTGCACAGTTGGAAAGACTCATTAATACACATGTATGGTAGTTGACCTCAGATTCAACTGTCAACCAAACATCTACGTATGGACTCTCTATGTGACTCTTTGGTTTCCTCACAATATGCTGGCTGATTTCTAAAAGCAAGTGTTTCAAGAGAAGTCAGATTGAAACTTTCCTTTTTATGACCTGGCCTTGGAAACCACATTGCATTACTTTTGCCAATCACGATTCCATCCAATATCAAGGGACGGAACAAAGACAAAGGACACATTGTAAGAAGAGCTTGGGTCATGAGAGAGAGACATTTTGCATCTATCTTTAAAAAATACAATTGGCTACACACACTAATAACCAATTTTGATGAGAATTTAAGAAAATGAGAGTAATTAAAATTTTGTACTACCAATATGGATGGACACTGGCTGTACTTAACAGAGGATCTAAAATATACCTATCCTTTGACAAACTAATTCTGGGTTTCCAAATACTAAACCTTAAAGCAATAATCACGGTTGTGTCCATAGTCCATTATGTGCCATGGCTCACAACCTATGAATATTATATCCTTTTTAAAATCATATCTGAATTATTGCAGCATAAGCCTCCAAGTTGGAGGGTGACTATAATAAGTTAGTGACTTAAAATGTCCCTGCCTTCACCTAGGTTTTTTAGAGGGTCCCAACGGTATGTCCCATGCTGCAGTCAGTACCAGATCTCCATCCCCTTCCTGATCTTTGATTCATTCAGTTACGCAGACTTTGAACACTTGGTAATGATGGAAGTGGTATTATGGGTTGTTGTAATTATTTTAGCTGTAATTTTCTAAAAGTTCTAAATTTTCTATGGCAAATTCACTTATAATCAGAAAAAAAGTTATTAAAAGGAAACCAAAATTTTATAGTTCTTAAGCTAACTTGTTGGGACAAATGATGTTTTATCCCCATACCTTATAATTCTGTTACCTATAGATAGAATTATATATAACCATATATATGAGGTATATTACACATGCCATATATATTAAAAATATGACATATGACATATGATATACAACATATATTTTATATGTGACATATGATATAGGATACGTGACATATTATGACATTATATATGACATATATATTATATATAATACTTAAATATCTATATCTATATGTGGATATAGATAAATATCTTAATATATACATAGGTCTGTCTATCTATCGATACATATCTTAAATACTGCAGTAGCTTCCTAACTGATCCCCCTGACAACAATTTTGCCCACTTCAATCCATGCTTCAAACTATCTCCAGCCAGAAGGAACTTTTGGAAATGAAAGTTTGATCACATCATTTCCCAGTTTACAATCCTTCATTACTGTTAGAATACAGCACACGTTCCTTCCCATAGTTTGCATGTTCTGATAGAATCTGGTTCCTGCTTACCCCTTTGCTCCTATCTCTTCCCACTACACCTACCATCACACATAAATAATTAATGCTTTAACTATTCTTGCCCTCCTTCAGCCTGTAGATTTGTTTTACATGGCCCACAGTACATTTAAAAATTATTTTTCTTTGTTGCTAATGTTTACAAATTGGGGGATTTTACATTAAAAATATCTAGGTTTTCAGATTTTCTTAAAATATGACACCTTGAGGTGACTGGGTGACACAGTCTGTTAGGCAACCAACTCTTGTTTTTTGGCCGGGGTTATGATCTCAGGGCTGTGGGATCCAGCACCACATCAGGCTGTGGGCTCAGCACAGCATCTTCCTCAGATTCTCTCTCCCTCTCCCTCTGCCCCTCCTGCTTGTGCTCTCTCTCTCTCTAAAATAAATAAATAAATCTTTAAAAAGATATATGACACAATTTGTCAACATTAGGTTTACATTTCTAGAACCTCCTTTGGGTGGGCAGAGGGATTTACAGATTGCAGCAGTGATCATTCCTCCTGTCGGTTCCCTGCCAGCTCATTTCGCTAACGTACACTACATTCCTAGCACCTAGACACAGAGAAGTTTGTGACCCCTGCCAAAAGACAAAATTATTCTACCTTCTCACCTGAATGTTTTGGCATCATTTAGAAGAAACACAAACATCACATCTCGTCTTGGCTAAGAAAGCATAATTTAAATCAGTTCTTCAATTCTAGGGAAATGTAAAGTTTACAAATTGAATGTAGTGTATTCTTTAGTCATTCTTCTCTGTACTTCTCATAGCCTTTTAAGCTCTGCTTTTCAGTGGAGTGCTTTATTATACACTTTGTTTTGCTTGCTAATTGTTTCATGGCTGTTAGTTTTGAATCCTCTACCAGACTCCAAACTCAATGAAGGCAGAAGCCATGTCAGGATACTTGTACTTGAAAAGCTCTCAATAAATTCTGGTTGCAGTTGCGATACAATGTAGCATTCTAGGCACTGACAGATATTCTAAGAGATGGTATCCTGGTCATTGACAAATCAGCCAGTCCTGTACAACTCTGGGAAAGGTCAATTTTTATTCCCATAAAGGAGGAGAGAGTAGAATAAATCTTTATAGTCTGTAATCCAAATCTGCCTTTTTGCATTTATTTTTCAACCTAGGAGTTTCTCAAGATAAAAACAGCACCATAGACTTTTTCCTTCTATGGGGAGAAAACCCAAATGAAAAGCTCTCAGTGGGTTTCCTGTCTACTTCTCTCTGATGTCATCATGATTTGCATGCCAAAGGGAAGCCTGCAGGCATACAGGCCTTCTCTGGGGATGGGTGCTGGGCAGAGCAGGAGACTGACAGCTCTTGGTCAGGGCACAGAGGAACACAGGCTCTGCAAGTACCCAGGCGCTGCTATCTGGTTCTTTGGAAGAGGCAGGATCCCAAGGGTAGGCCAAGAGCTGGAGGTCAGGGGGGTGCCAGTTGCAAGGCCTAACTAAATGCGGAGCTAAGGAAAATTAGGAATATTAACTTGTTGACGTGCTGATAGAATAATTAAATGACTCTGTGTCTTATTTCCCAACTGACACAGGTTATTGTAATTTTAGAATCATTTTCTTCTCTTAGATGAAGACATATTTAAGAGCTAAGTGACAGTCAATGGATGCATAACATTTCTATAGACAACATGAGATCTCTTTATAGCTACCATTTGTGAAAAAATATTTGTCAAAATTAAAGGTAACTAAATTGACACAGAGGCATCTGACCTTGGGGTAAGAATGCAAAGGACAGCTTCCATTGTAAATCTTCCTCACTGGAACAATATCTTTCTTTTCACATTACCTTGAATGAAATATTGACATACTTATTACTAATGTGTGATACAAAGCTCTGCCAAAATTCAGAACAAACAGATGAGGAAATAATGAGACCATGGCCAGATGTTTCAGTGATTACTGGTTAAGGGTGCTATGACTTATATACTTTCCATGAGCAATCAAAAATTAAACAATAAAATAAACTCATTTCAGTTCCTATTCTCTTTCTGCAAAAATATATATGACAAAATAATGAAATAAACTAGATTAAATGTTTTTCTTCTAGAATGACTTCTCAAAATAGATATTCTCAAAGACTGACTGGTAAAAATGCATGTGCACATTCTGTCTTTTAAACATACACACACACATACATTCACTTACATCTGGTAGAGCTTTATGAGAGAGATAAGTATATTGACTGGCAGGAGGTAGCAAAGGAAGAAAAGGAAGAAAATACTTAGCTCAGGCTTTGTCAGCATTGGCACTATTGACATTAAAAGCTGGATTATTACTTGATGGGGGGACTGTCGTATGCACTGTATGATGTTTAGCAAAATTCTTAGTCTCTACCTACTAGATACCAGTAGCACACCCTCCCTCCAAGTTGTGACAATTAAAAATACTGTCAGACATACTGTTCAGGGTGACATCACTAAAATGGCAACACAGGGGACCCCAGCCTCTGTCCCTCTACAAAGATCAATAATTAGACAGCTACCAATGAACAAAAATTCTATAGTCTACCTAAGAAACTTCAGCAGCACAGTGGAAAAACAAAACCAAAAAACCAAAAAACCCTGAAGATAACTGCACAAGAAGAGAAAAAAGACAGCTTCCATCTGAATATATCATCCCATTCCCACAAGAGGAAACTTACTAGCTAGAAAGAGTTCCCCTTGCCAAGAAAGGGGTAGGGGTGAGTGTCCAGCTTCTCCAGCCTTTGGGGAGACTGTATGAATGTCCCATTTCCTATTTTCACCCCGCCCAGAACTGAAAAGCTGAAACATACAGAGATGGCCAGGAAGAAGGAAGAAAAGCAGGAGCTACCAACAGCAGCCATACAGCAAGAGCAACTGTGGTTTACAATGAATGGCTCTGCAGACAAATCTAGCAGATTTCATGACTGAAAAAACCAATGCCAGAACCGCTACCAAAGACCCCACTACAGATTTCACCAGCTCTCATACCATAGGTATATGCAGTTGCCTCAGTCCCTCTTGCCTCTCTCCTTCTCCTCCTTCCCACTAGAGCCCAGAATGTTCACTGGAAGCCAGCCTAGGCCTCTGAGATTGCGCAAGGGCAGGATGCCAGCCTAGACTCCTGAGGCTGACCCCCCCCCCCCCCACCATGCATGTGCTTCAGGCTAGCCCACTCCAACTCTCCAGCTGTCTACTTGCATGCTGCTGGTCTGGCCTGACACCCATCACCAGTCTCCACTGCAGTGTGCATTAAAGCGCGTAGGAAGATAAAATCCTGTTCAGCCACAGGACGGCATACTGACAGCCAGGGCCCTCACAGCTATATGTGGGCCTCCATCAGGCTCTGTCTTTTGTCACTGGCCTACACCATCACAATCAGCAACAGCTAACCCTTCCAGTTGTTTTCATGCTTGCCCCCAGCCCAACCCCCATCATTGGCCTCTACTGTCATGTGCCCATGGCAAAACCCAGCAGCCATGGTAGTGCATGCTGACAACCAGGGCCTCCACAGCTGCTGTCTCCAGCCCTTGTTGCCTATCTTGGTTCCCATGATTATTTATGTGTCTGCGAGTGGCTCTGCCACTACAGAGGCTCCTGAAGATGACCCCCAGAGCCAAGCATGAGCACCCCACAAGTTCTAGCCACCACTATAGCCTGCCTTGGTTCCCAGACACTGGACCTGGAGATGCCACTGGACACCTCTGCTGTGATTGAAAAGGACCACTCAGTTGTCAATGCTTTGTCCTGAACCAAAGAGACATCATGCACCCCCAAGATCCCAGCCATCACATGTCCCCACACAAAGGTATCCTGCACCACTAACACAGGGTCACAGTATGCTCCAGCATGCCCCATATCTAGGTGAAATTCTTTCCTTACTGAAGTCAATCTATAAAATCTGGAAGCAGAAGCATATGCAAGGCTATGCGGATGACAAAGAATACACTAATCCTTCAGTAACTGGCCTCAACCAAATGGAGACCCAGGAATCAAATGTACAGACTTCAAATATTTTTTCTAAAGATGATTAGAGAGCTACAAGAGAACAGATACATAATTTAACAATATCTGGAAAACAATATAAGAACAAAATGAGAAGTTTGACAAAGAGATAGAAAAAAAAATAGAACCAAACAGAAATGGTTAAATTCCTAGAAACATATAACCTTCTAAGAAATCAAAAGTCTGAACAGAGCAATAGCAAGTAAGGACACCAAATCAGTAATACAATTCCCCAAAAGTCAAGGAACAGAAGCCTTAGGGGTGACTTCTACCAAGCATTTAAAGAAGAATTAATGCCAATCTTTCTCAATCTTTTCCAAAAAACTGAAGAGGAGAGAACACTCCCAAACTATTTTTGAGGCTAACATTACTTTGATTATCAAAGCTAGTTAAGGGCACTGAAAGAAAACAAAGCAAAACCACAAACAAACAAACAAAAACAACTTACAAATAAATTTCCATGATGAATATCAATGCAAAAATTCTGAACAAAATATTAGCAAACAGAATTTAGGCACATTTAACCTATCATACATGATGGTCAAATGGGATTTATCCCTGGGATACAAAGATGGTTCCACATATACAAATCAATAAATATAATATACTACATTAATACAACGAAAAATAAAAATTATATGAGCATTTAAATGGATGCAGAAAAAAACTGACAAAATTCAACATCATTTCCTGATAAAAATACTCATCAAATTGGGTATAGAAGAAATATACATCAACATAATAAAGGCCATATATGACCAGTCCATAGCTGAAATCATATTCAATGGTATCATGCTCATTGAAATCTTTCCTTCTAAGATTCAGAACAAGACAATGGTCCAAATCTCACCACTTTTATCCCCCCTAGTACTAGAAATTCTAGACAGAACAATCAGCAAGAAAAAGAAATAAGATGCATTCAAATTGGAAAGGAAGAAGTAACATTTTCTTTATTTGCAAATGATTTATTACAGAGAAAAATTTTCAAATTCCACCCAAAAACTGTTAGGACTAATCAGTGAATTTGGAAAGGTTGCAGGATAGAAAATCATCATACAGAGGGGCGCCTGGGTGGTGCAGTGGTTAAGCGTCTACTTTCAGCTCAGGGTGTGATCCCAGCGTTCTGGGATCAAGTCCCACATCAGGCTCCTCCGGTAGGAGCCTGCTTCTTCCTCTCCCACTCCCCCTGCTTGTGTTCCCTCTCTCGCTGGCTTTCTCTCTCTCTGTCAAATAAATAAAATCTTTAAAAAAAAAAGAAAAAAGAAAATCAACATACAGAAATCAGTTATTTTATACATTAACAGTGAAATATCTGAAAAGAAACTTTTAAAAAATCCCATTCACAATAGCATAAAAAATAAAATATTTCGAAATAAATCTAACCAAGTAGGTAAAGAATTGTCTACTGAAAACCATAAAACATTGATGAAAGGAATTGAAGAACACATAAACAAATGGATAGATAGACTCTGTTCATGGGTCAGAAGAATTAAAAATTTTTAAATGTTAATACTACCCACAGTCATCTGTAGATTATTTGTAATCCCTATCAAAATTTCAATGGAATTTTTCACAAGTAGAAAAAAAATTTTCAAATGTATGGAACCAAAAAAGACTCTGAATAGCCAAAGCAATCCTGAAAAAGAACAAAACTGGAGGTATCTCACTTCCTGATTTTAAGCTACATTACAAAACAATAGCAATCAAAAGAGCGTGTTACTGGCATAAAAATAAGCAGACAGACAAATGTAATAGAATCAAGACCCTAGAAATAAACCCTTCCATATACAGTGAACTATATGTCAAGGGACCCAAGAGTCTTTGTCAGTGTAGAAAGGATATTTTCTTCAATAAATGCTTTTGGGAAAAGTGGATAATTAAATGCAAAAGAATGGAACTGGACCCCTATCTTATACAACTCACAAAAATTAACTCAAACTTGATTAAAGTCTTAATAAATAAGACCCGAAACTGTAAAACTCCTAGAAGAAAGCATAGCAAACAATTTCTTGACAGTAACCTTGTCAAGTTTTGTTTTGTTTTGTTTGTTTGTTGTTTGTTTGTTTGTTTGGATATGACATCAAAAGCACAAAAGCAAAAATTAGTAAGTAAGACTACATCAAACTAAAAAGCTCCCGAACACATAAAGAAACAATCACCAAAATATAAAGGCAACTGAGGGAATGGAAATTTTTGCAATGCATATATCTGATAAGAAGTTAATATACACCATATGTTAGAGACTCATAAAACTCATTAGCAAAAACCAATTTGATTAAAAATGGTAAGAGGAACTGAATAGACATTTTTTTACCCAACGAAAGCATACAAATGGCTAACAGGTGCATGGAGATATATGTTCAACATCATTAATCATCAGGGAAATGTAGATCAAAACCACAACGAGATGTCACCTCACTCCACTTAGAATGCCTATTATCAAAGACAAGAGACAGCAAATTTTGGTGAGGACGTGGAGAAAAATGAACCCTTATGTACTTGGTGAGAATGTAAATTGGTGGAAAACAGCATGAAGATTCCTCAAAAAATTAAAATAGAACTATCATATGATCTGGCAATTCTACTTCTGGGTGTGTATCTAAAGAAAATGAAAACAAGATATTGAAGCAATATCTGCAGTCCGTGTTCATTACAGCATTAATCACAATAGCCATGATAGAAACACAAGCTACCTGACCATCAAGGAATGAATGAATAAAGAAGATCTACAATAGAATATTATGCAGCCATTAGGAAGAAGGAAATCCTGCCATTTGCAACAACATGGATGGACCTTGAGAGCATTATGCTAACTAAAATAAGTCAGATAGATAAAGAAAACATTGCATGATATCATTTATATGTGGAATCTTAAAGAGCCACTCATAGAAACAGAATGTAGACTGATGGTTACCAGGTGGTTAAATGTTCTCACCACAAAAAAAGAAATGATAATTATGTGGTGTAATGGAGGTGTTATGATAGTAATCAGTTTGCAATATATAAGTGTATCAGATCAACATCTTATACATCTTAAACTTACACATTGCTGTATGGCAATTATATCTCAGTACAACTGGAACAAACTGTCTCTAGACATCACTAAATGGGGTCAAAATTACCCACAGTAAGAAGGACTGGCTTAAATGATCCAGTCTTAGTCTTGTATTGCCCTTTGTGGGGACAGAATCATTTTTACTGAATATCAAATTTAAGCACGATGCCATTGAAATGTTGTGGACTGATCTCATTCTTTATATTTAAGAAGACCCTTGAGAGAATTCTTTTATTTGGAATCAAGAATTGTGGTACTTAACCTCAGCAATTGATTTGCTTGTCTCATATCACCCCAGTAATTGTGTGACTGGTCAGTTATATTTTTACTTATCTTTAGTGCATATATAAACCTCAAAGTCATGCATTTTTTTGCATATGCCCCATTCTTGGCTGATATTCTTTTAAGCCTAATCTTCCTCACTCATTTCCAATTTTTCTTCTTATTCAAATTAATAATTCTTAAAAGTAGGGGCACAAAATGAAATAAGCTGAAAAATTCAGTTTTTATTTTATGGTGTATTTCCCAGCTGAAAAATTCAGTTTTTATTTTATGGTGTATTTCCCAGTTTTGGATCAGAAGAACAATGAAAGGTACTCTCCTTTCTGATTTGCATATATGTATCTCTCAACTGATCACAATTCCATACTACAAAGACACATATCGTTAATGATCCAAACCATATTCTTATCAAACGTAGCCTATGTCGGTGATTTCCTTCCTCTTCTTTTTTTCTTTGTTCTTTCCATAAACTAGGAAATTACTATATACTGTAGTGAATAAGTTACTCTTTTTCCAATGTTCCACACTTTTTTCTAAGACTAGCACCTTGTTTTTTTGTTTGTTTTGTTTTGTTTGGATCTGTTTTTTTTTGTTTTTTTAGGGGGCAGATTCCTCCTTCCACAAAACAGTCATGTGGCTCTAATGGGGGTTGTCAGTCCTTAACTACTACTGATCAGATCAGGAGTAGCATCTGACCAAGAGAAACCAATAAAAATCTTGGCCTGAAGCTAGGATGTTCGTTCCTGTCTTGTGATAAAGCAGTAACTTTGGAGGAAATTTGTTCTTGGTAGGAAAGGAGACATGAGAAAGTCCTGCTTGGTGGTGATCGCATCCCTGTTTTTTCTTGGTTCATAAATCCAGCTCTACCCTTGCTTCTTCTATGGATAAAAAAGATACTTCAGTATGCCTTCTAAATGATTATCAGTGAAATATTAGACTTAATCCTCAGGTATTTTACAGTTCAGCTGAGCAGATAGAACATGAATAATTTTACAATACTGGCTATAAAAAAATCCAACAGGATGTCAGAAATGACCCCTGTGGAGGATTTTCATTGGAGGTATTTCTTAAGGGGTCAATTAAGAATGGATAAGATTTAGAAAATTTAAAACTATCAAAGAGGCAGTGTGCATATTCTCTCTGTGAAGGAGGATATAAGATCTAATGGGTATTACAGGATAATTAATAAAATGCCTTAAAAGTCAAGCAGAGGCATCTGTCAATAGAAAGGTATTGGTTTGTGAAGAAAACGAATGATAGAAACATTGTAGGAATATATATTAATATATTTTTATTAATTATATTTATATTAATTATATTAATATATATTCATTTGTTTCTTGTTCTTTTCTTTACTGTCTTTGAATTTTTTTATTTTTTATTTAACTCTCTTGAGTTCACTAATCTTGTATTCTCCTGTGTCCAAACTGCTTTTAAGCCCACACCAATAGGTTCTTAGTAAGTTCTTAACATCATGTATTTTATTTCTCAGTTGTACAACATTCATTCAATTGCTTTTTAGACTCAAATTCTTTGCTGAAAATTTCCAACAGAGGAAGGAAAGCTCCCAGATTCATTCTCCAGAATGAATCTGGCATTATCCAGATACCAAAACCAGGTAAAGACAGTACCAAAAAAAAAATGTATAATAATCCAATAGTTGGAATATCTGTGGGTCTGCTCTTGTGTTTTTTCTCTATTATTCATTGGTCATGTAGCCTTGTTTATTGTTGTTCTATATTTATCGCATTTATGATCTTGAGTTTTATCCTTCTCTTTATTCTCACACATTGTTTTTTAAGTTTCCAGTGCTCTCCTATCTGATTGACTGTTTTGCACCATAACTTATGCTTAGGTTTAGTCATGAGATTTTCTTTGGCCATGTTAGCAAAAGAGCACAAACAGAGGCGTAAAAAAGTGCCTGGAAGTTTCTTCTGGCCCCTCTTGCTCATCTGCCTTTGCCATGAGAAAAGGAGCACACAGCTTGCCATACGGTGAGATCATGGGTCAGAGCCAAACCATCTGAGTTATTCCAGCCAAACCAGACACTGTCTGGCCAACTGCGAGTCGGAAGAGACTCCAAGAATTGCCCATTTGAGGTCAGTCTAATTCACTGATTTTACAATTGTGGTTTAAGTAAATGATTATGGCCTTGGAGTTGAATAATTGTTTGTTTTATAGCATTATTGTGCCAGTGGAGAACTGATACACTTGATAGACTCAGTAACTTTTAATTGTATGCTAGTCACTGTGTACACAAATTTTTAGAAGCTTCAGATGATGTTTTGCTCCACCACAGCAGGATTTTTAAAAATTTTTTATTCATTTCTTTATAATAATTTTTGTATTATGTTATATTAGTCACCATACAGTACATCCCTAGTTTTTGATGTAAAGTTCCATGATTCATTACTTGCATATAACACCCAGTGCAACATGAAATACATGCCCTCCTTAATACCCATCACCAGCCTATCCCATTCCCCGAGCCCCCTCCACTCTGAAGACCTCAGTTTGTTTCCCAGAGTCCACAGTCTCTCATGGTTCATTCCCCCTCCTGTTTACCACCCCTTACTTCTTCCCTTTCTTCTCCTACCGATCTTCCTACTTCTTATGTTCCATAAATGAGTGAAACCATATGATAATTGTTTTTCCCTGCTTGACTTATTTCACTTAGCATTATCTCCTCCAGTCCTGTCCATGTTGCAGCAATTGTTGAAAAATCGTTCTTTCTGATGGCTGAGTAATATTCCATTGTATATATGGACCACATCTTCTTAATCCAGGCATCTGTTGAAGGGCATCTCGGCTCCTTCCATGATTTACCTATTATGGACAATGCTGCTATGAACATTGGGGTGCATTGGCCCTTCTCTTCACTATGTCTGTGTCTTTGGGGTATATACGCAGTAGTGCAATTGTTGGATCATAGGGTAGCTCAATTTTTAACTTTTTAAGGGACCTCCAAACTGTTTTCCAGAGTGGCTGTACCAACTTGCATTCCCACCAACAATGTAAGAGGATCCCCTTTCTCCACATCCTCTCCAACATTTGTTGTTTCATGCCTTGTCAATTTTTGCCATTCTAACTGGTGTAAGTGTGGTTTTGATTTGAATTTCCCTGATGGCTAATGATTTTGAACATTTTTTCATGTGTCTGTTAGCCATTTGTATGTCTTCATTGGAAAAGTGTCTGTTCATATCTTCTGCTCATTTTTTGATTTATTTGTTTCTTGTGTATTGAGTTTGAGAAGTTCTTTGTAGATCTTGGATACCAGTCTTTTATCTGTAGTGTCATTTGCAAATATCTTGTCCCATTCCGTGGGCTGCCTCTTAGTTTTTTTGACTGTTTCCTGGGCTGTGCAGAAGCTTTTTATCTTTTTTTTTTAAAAGATTTTATTTATTTATTTGACAGAGAGAGAGATAGCCAATGAGAGAGGGAACACAAGCAGGGGGAGCGGGAGAGTAAGAAGCAGGCTCCCAG